>NW_027272071.1:1165000-1272868 GCF_040938485.1 Diadema antillarum | reverse complement strand
AATTAAGGTGGGGAAAAAAAATAATCGATCCCTACTCGCGGGAGGGGGGGGGGGGGAGTGTTTAGGCGTTACTCTGGACGAAGTCGTTCGGAAGTACGCCTGAGATGGCGCCAGGTGAGGAATGGATTTTGGGTGATTCGGTGATGGGGAGGGGAGTTGGAGGATTATAGGGAAAAGTTACTATTTCCCGTATTCATTGTCGCCGGGCATAGACATACCTCTTGCCCTCTCTCTCTCTCTCTCTCTCTCTCTCTCTCTCTCTCTCTCTCTCTTGCTGGCTGAACATCTTATAACGCCACAAAAATTCACCGAAAAGAACTTTCCTCAATTTCTAGCCAGAATTTATGTGAAAAAGAAGTAGCTATATGTGTTGTTTGAAGGTTTGCATGGTGAAGTAAATGAGGAAGAAAGATTTGCGGTGACACCATGTGTATGTAGTCCTTAATCGGATCGCTGTTTGGCAGAAGAGCCTAGAAGTAGTAGCTATAATAGACTAAGAGATTTCGGCTGTGTGCGACTTTGAAGCACACACACACATGCATACACACACAAACGCACTAATGAATTTATATCAAAGCTCGATACTACTATCTTAGTGTATGTGAACATATAAATACAAATATATATATTATACATGTATATCAACACATTTAAATGTTCAATAAAGTGTGTGTGTGTGTGTATGTGTGTGTGCGTACATGGCCAAATACCTCGAGAGAGAGAGAGAGAGAGAGAGAGAGAGAGCAAGAAGAAAAAAAAAGGAGAGAGATAAAGAGAGCTAGGAATTCAATCAACTTCATGATATCGGATACTTTATCAAACTAGGCATTGATCTCGTAATGTATATCTTTATTGTTGCTATTATAACGTCACGTCCATTAATAGCTTTTCCCTGTATGCACGTACCAAGGCCAGTGACAAACTGCACTCTTTTGTCATGACTACGACCTGTTCACACATAAGGGTATTTCGTGCATTCACGATGTCTCATTTTCACGTGATTTCCTGATGTTTACATTCTGCCAGTCTGTAAACAATCAATCACGAGACAGCATGCGAAAAAAGGCTTGCCAGGGAGAAGGGGGGGGGGGGTGAAGGGGTAGGGCCTACTAGTTTTGTTGGATGAGGTGGGGTGTAATATGAAAGGGTATATGGGTGACAATGGACTCAACGTCTTCCTTATTTGGCATCTATCGTAACATAATCTTTATACGCATAATAATAGGTCATCCATCACAGACTGTAGTTCTCTCTTTTTGCCTGTCTACGCACACACACATCACATACACGCACACATACATGTATATTATACTTATAAACACATTGCAGGATAGAGAAGATGGACTAAACAAAAATTAAAACAGAATTATCTAGGTCCGTATTTTTGCTTCAAGCTATTGTGTACAAGAACCCAGAAACGGATCGATCGGGGATGACAAAAAAGTGCAAGACGTCCGTAACAAAGGATCAATGCTGTCTGTGAAACACGTACTTCCTCAAATAACCCGAGACGTTGGCAAAGCAATTTGGCAAGGGTCACGACTGATGTCATTTACATTCGGCGTTCGAGCCTTGCAAGCTTCACACTCACTCAATCACACCTGCAGAACATTGGCATATTAATGCAGCAGCATTTACGTATTCTTACCCAGATAGTTAAACTGTATCTTCTTTAAAATAGCACCTCACAACCGTGACAGCGTGCAGTGTTCCTATTGATCGCTATGTAAAGCTGAGCCCATCCGAGAAACGATACGCTTAAAAAATAGCTTGGGTTCATCTTGGAACGCTGAGGAAAACAAGGGGCTGTAATCAGCAGTCGGTGAGTACTGCAAACGTAATACGTATCGCACATTATACAACGGAAGTGCTTTTGTATTCTTGCAGTTGAACGCTGGTGAACTTGGCTTGGCTGTTAATACGCATTGCAAGTGCATGTGATGTAGGCATGCCTTGTGCATGCTTTGTGTGGCTCTAAAACCTTCAAGGCTAGTAGGCCTACCAGTTATACAACCACCATTATCTTATATCGTCAGTTGAGGTATAAATGAAATACACCTGTATGCGGAAGACAGCCTACTCCCAGGGGCTACGAAAGAACCTCGTGTGATTAATTAAGCGGCAGGTCATTGTAATAGCCACAGTATTCTGTAGGCCTACTAATTTTCACTGCTTAGATTCGATCTATGTATGGGGATGGGGTGTCAATACTATAGGAGTACCCTTCTATTTCCTTGATATAAAAAAAATTACCTGGTTTTATATGAAGATTAGATGAATAGGGAAGAGAGAGCACACACAAAAACACACACGTACACATAATCATATATAATGCATAATGATGTAGACGCATGTACAATGCAATTTTACTTCACATGATTATCACATACATCTACCGCCGGGATCTACGGTCTATACTTTGTAGGTGCATGACTATGTGGGTGTATGTTTTTATGTGAATATATTGGCACCGCTGTTTGTATTGATAGGTCTAATTACAATTGTTTTTCCTGTGCAATGTACATCACCATGATCAACCTTGAATGGAGATTCTTTCCAGTGATGTAACCTGTCTAAATGTAACGACTTTGTAAATAATCAAAGCTGGTTCGTGCGTGTAGTAGCGCGTGCATGGGTCCATTACATTCTATTACACTACTCGTCTACTCGTGCCATGAATGAAAACAATCACGTGATAAAGAGTGGGAGCAAAGACCGGAAGGCAGGTCAAAGGTTCGCGGGGTTGTTGTTGTTTTTTTTTTTACATCCGTTTATTTCCGGGTTTTTTTTTTCTTTCCTTTTTTTTACGTTTTCTTAATCTTTCTGGTGTTTTTTTTCTGTTTTTTTTTTCAGGCTTAAGCATTTCTCATTTTCTTTCATGACTTATTTTCCCTCAAACATGCCTCACCACCCTAAGTGCTGATAAAGTAACAAACTGTTAAGTGCAGGGCAGGTATGCATCTTATACTACTGAGTAATCAGTAGACTGCGTATGTTGTATTCTGATATCGATGGAATTAAACATTACTGCACGCTTTTTTTTTTAAATCCCGTGAATGAATAATAAAGAAAAGAATATCCGTATCTTCACGGGTTTTTTTTTTCCGTGTCTCTGCTTTACTCATGAGTATACAGTAAAAGACGAAAATTATGCGATGAGTGGATATTCAAGAGAAATTCAAGGAACAAATAAGCCAGATATTATGAAAAAAAAAATGAGCCAGGTCCGATGACCAGTTAAGTTGCAGGGATGTGGATATCGAATCAGTCAATTCTAGCTGTCTTATACAATGGCAGAGATAGAAGGACATCGTAGGAAGACGATCATTATTCAGTGTGTGTGAATATTTTATTCTCAGATTTCATGTCACTCCAAGATTTTCTCACTATCACTTCGTCAGATTCATCCATTTATGACGGGTTTTCGCTGGACTGATTATACGAACTACCCATCAGGTATAGATAAGCAATATGGCGGCGACGTTGCTGAGTCTGGTCCAGTACGTGGGGATCGTCAATATCGTGACCGCCGTGACCATCTGCTTGGCAATCTTCTGGTTTCTGCGGTCAAACCGGAAGTCGTACTACAACCTTCCTCCCGGACCTCCGGCCATACCTTACCCGTTTGATGCACTGATGGCGCTTTTCCCGTCCAAGAATCGCTTCGGACGTGTGGTTATGGTCAACAGGAGGTAAGGGCTGCAATATACCAGCTCGTAATTCCACTTTGCTCATGGGCAGAAAAAGGTCGTTTGTATACCAACAGGCATTTTGGTTTGTTGATTCACTGAGATAAGCATCTGTGATGTGATGATTATTAATGTGATCCTTACATTAATATAATGAAATATAATATAATGTAATGTAGTACGATATGATATGATATAATATGATATACACTCTAATTATTATCAAAGCATATTTGTACATAATATCATATAAATGGAAGATTTTGTATCCTTGATGTCAGGTATGGCGATCTGGCCTGCCTTCAAGTGGGAAAGCGAGTCCTGATCCTCATCGCCAGTCCTGCTCTGGTCAAGGACCTAATGGTCAAGCAGGCTGACGTGACGTCGAATCGTGAGATCCCGCCCTTTTTCAGCCTCATGGGATACACAGGTAGGGGGAAATCAGGCTTACTTCCTGTCGCCCTTCTCTGGCAACTTCAGACCACCGCACACTACGACTTTCGGTCGCACGACTGACCGACTTTGGATCTGAATTAACATTAAGCTAGCGCGTTTATTCTGAGGCTATTGTATTTTATTTCGGATCCAAAGTCGGTCAGCCGTGCGACCGAATGTCGTATAGAGTGAGGTGGCCTTTTACCGGTTAGTGCTCGGCTTCTGTGATCAATAATATTGTCAACATTAATGAACATTTGTTTCACGCTTTCGTGTCAATCGTCCGTGTAGCAAGTCAACAGGGTCTTGCAGATGCCAAGAAATAATATGGTGCAATGGTGGTATGATGTTGAATGCGGAAAAAAACCAAAAGAAGAATCGTTACATACTTTTGCCGTTTGTCGTGGAGCAATTTCGGGGCATGAAGAGTAAAAATTAACAACAACAACAAATTAACCCATACAGAGAATAAAAGAGGACAGATACCAGTCCTTTGTAGAAAATGTGAAAAACAGCTCCATGTTTGCACCTGTGCAAATAGGTTTTTACGAATTATTTCACCAAAGACGAAAACACCGATTTATATTGGCCAACATGAGCTAGACGATGTTGACCTTTTCTCTCTGCAAGCCCTGCAAGCAGATGATAAAATATTACACTGTACACTTAAAGTTGCAATGTCATAAAAATCAATGAAAGCCGAAACTGAAGTGCACTTGTTATGATTAAGTGGGTGAAATAAGAATATGGCTTCTGAAACCATATGCATAGCAAGCTCAACCTTGTTAGTATGTTCACGTCAGTGGTTTGAATCGTATACGTGAATACTACTCCTTCTTCAGGTGGAATCATATTCAGCGATGGCGAACCATGGCAAGAGATCCGGCGGTTTACTCTCTCCGCCCTTCGCAACTTCGGCATGGGCAAGCGCGGCATCGAGGAACGCATCGTCGAGGAGGCCGACATGCTGTGCGAAGCGGTCGATGCTCTCGACGGCAAGCCCTTCGACGCGGTCGCGCTGCTCAACTCCGCCGTCTCCAACATCATCTGCGCCGTCACCTTCGGCCGGAGGTTCGACTACGACGACCCCGTCTTCCAGGACATGATCTTTAGGCTCCGGAAGATGACCTCCGGCTCGGATATCAATCCGATCATCAGGGAACTCTTGGGGAGGATTCCGGCCGTCATGAAGACCCTTGGTTTCTATCATGTTAACCTAAACAAATGTTTTACAGTAATCTCTTTTTTTATTTTATGATTTGAAACAATTTTGCACTTTTCTGCAAACAATTTCAGCTGTATGATGCGTCTTTCTGTGACACGAACACAAAAAGCAAAGTTGGAAATGTAGTCTCAATAAATTCCTTTACAGGACTCGGAGAAGGGGAATGAAGGTCCACAACATAGCTAATAGGGCACAAAAGCAGTATGAAGGAGCAGAAAAATGGTCCTCCAAATAGGATAGGAGCAATTATACAACACCTATTTAGAATGTAGCTATCCGATTGGTCGATTGCTCATCACGTGACATAATAGTGAAAAGTCTCTCTGGCTGTCAGCCGTGCAATTTTGTTTGAGCCAAAATGGATAGCGCATGGCTGACGTCAGCCATTTCCATTGACTCCCATGTTAAACTCAAGAATGACTCGAAGTTTTTGTTCCATCGCATGGCTCTGATGTCACAATAAAGAAACATTTACTGCGCGCACTCAACAATTACAAGCACGCTTGCGAGTGCGTACTTTTGTCACTCATTTTTGTAAACGACTTCGTTTCGGATATATACATACATGGTGACTGTGACTGTGCATTTACTCATTCGTCTTTCACAGAAAATGGTTGCCATTTCTGTGCTAAATTCAAGAATCCGTGTGGACCAAATCTGTTGATGTTTGAGGTGTTGTATAAAACAAATAGTGTATGGTCTTTACCCGGCCGTGCAATGGAACAGGTGGAAGCTGAGGCGCACTATTCAACTCGGCTTCGCCTCGTTGAATAGAGCGCCTCTATCTTTCACCTCGTGCGAAATCTTGTACCATTGCACTCGTGACCATTCACTATTTGTATATTGTCTACGAGTGCTACGGACCTTGAATCCTATAGCAAGGCCAGCATGGAAGGCGAAGACCAGAAAGAGGGCAATGGCAGCAAACTTCTTGTCGTCGCCCTTAACCGAGGGCCAGAGGGCCAGGAGGAGGACGGCACTGGACAGGACCAGTCCAAGTAGGACCAGGACCCAACGCAGCCATTCATAGTCTATCATCCACAGCATCTGTGGGAAGAGAATCACAAACACTGAAAGTAATGTGGCATCTGAGCAATACTGCATTTAAAAAAAAAAAGATAACCTAAATGCACTGACACACACTCCTACAACACACAACAATATTAGGGCAATTACCCCCTGGCTAAATACTGGTCAGTGGTAAGGTTAGAGTAAAGATTAGGGTTAGGTTTAGGGTTAGAGTTTGGGTAAGGGTTAGGATTAGGTTCAGGATTAGGATTAGGGCTAGGGTCGGGGAAGGGTCAATTCAATTCAATTCAATTCAATTCATTTATTTTCATTCTTCTTCTTTCTTCTTTTTCAACAAAAACATAACACAAGATAAATCAGGTTTTACATCATAAACAAAGAACATTTGTCTTAATTAATAAATGGTATCAATAAACATAGGAGTGCATACTGGCAAAAAAAAAAATAATACAAAGTCATGCTTCAGTTGAAAAAAAAAGGAAGAAAGAATAGAGAGGTCCACTAAAAAGCAAAGCTTGTAGATTGTGAACCACTCATAAAACCTATAAATTACTTATTTACAAACACTTGTGACGAATATAATATACGACAGGACGGGACAAAACAGAAGAAACGCAACAACATGACACAACTTGCCAGAATAGATGAAAAGTATGGAAGGAAAGAAAGAAGAAAAGAGAGAATGAGAGAATACCTACACGCTGAATAAGGGAAATGGAACAGAGGATGGTAGAGAATGTGCTTCATAGAGTTGGTGCTGCATGCAGCTGAGCAAGGATTGTAATGGCTACTTCTTTACGTAATAATAAATTCAGTGTTTGAATGATTGGTGGGTGGATGATGAACTCTGAGGTTAACAAAAACTATAGCTGTTAATGAAAAAAAAAAACATGTCAGGGAGGATTTAATAAAAAAAGTTTCAACTTGCACTTAAAAGAATACAAAGATGGGGAATTTTTTATTTCACAGCTCAGTGAGTTCCAAAATCTAGGACCAGTGTATATAAATGTATTCTGAGCCAATAAAGTTCTCAGGAGGGGTAAATGAAACTCATTAGATTGTCTAGTGGGATAATCATGAAAAGACTGGTTCCGTGGGAACATTGAATTAAAAATACTGGGAAGTGCATTTACATTGTAATTAAACATAAACTGACCAAGTTGAAAAAAATACAAATCTTTAATTTTCAAAATCTCATGTTTAATAAATAATGGCTCTGTATGGGAACGTGGCGGGACGCCACAAATAATACGAATAACCTTTTTTGTAACAAAAGTAATTTATCTAGTAAGTTTTGATGGGCACTACCCCACGCTAGGAGTCCGTAATTAAGATAAGGTAAAATTAGAGAAAAATATAACGTCAACAAAGAGGACAATGGAATATGAAACTTGAGTCTATTAATAATACCAATATTGCGTGAAATTATTGTACTAATGTTAGTAATATGCGGCCTCCACGAAAGTTTATCATCCACTGTGATACCAAGGAATTTTATATGAGGAACTCGTTCTAACAAAGTGTTATCAAGAACAATACCTGTGTCTAAATCTTCTAAAGAATTACTAAAAAACATATACTTAGTTTTCTGAAGATTAAGAGATAATTTATTAGCTCTTATCCACTGAGTTACTTTTTTCAATTCGGAATTAACTATGCGTACAAGAGTATCTGGATTTTGGTGAGAAAAGAAAATATTTGAGTCGTCAGCAAAAAGTATAAATGAGAGTATGTCAGATGATCTACAAAAGTCATTAATATAAATGATAAAAAGTAAAGGTCCTAATAAACTACCCTGTGGGACGCCACATTTAATGAATTCTAAACTCGAGCTGTTTTCGGTTTTGTAGGTAACTCCTGAACCACTCCAAGGCCTTCCCGCGTATTCCATAATGAGACAGTTTATAAAGTAATATTTCATGATTAATTGTATCGAAGGCCTTGGAGAAGTCCAGGAAGATACCAATAAGATGAGAATGATTATCAATAGTGTGCGCAGCGTGGTCAATAAACTTTAAAAGAGCATGAATGGTGCTATGTTTCTGACGGAACCCAAATTGAGAATTTGTAAAAACATTATGCAAATTCAAAAAATTAATTGTTCTTGTAAATATCAATTTTTCCAATATTTTAGATAAAGATGAAAGCAAAGAAATAGGTCTATAATTACATATATCAGAATCATCTCCTTTTTTAAATAAAGGGAAAACCTTAGCTATTTTCATAAAATCAGGAAAAACACCACTTGATAAGGATTTATTGAAAATATATGAAAGTGGGTCAGCAATTGAAGATATAATCCCCTTTAAAATAAAATTACTGATGTCGTCATAACCGGCACTTCGCTTGTTATTCATTGCGATAACAATATCTTTTATTTCATATTTTGTTGTTGGAACAAAAAAAAATAGAACTGGAATTGGATTGACCTAAAAATTTAGAAAAATGTATATTTGACTGCAGTATTTTTTCTGCCAAATTCTCTCCAATCATTGAAAAATAAGAGTTAAAAATATTGACTATATCATTAGGATCTTCAAAAACTTTATTATCATGTCTTATTTTTATAATTTCTGATTTCTTTTTTGATATATTCATAGCCTGCTTCAACACCTTCCATGTATTTTTCATATCATGTTTATATTTTTCTAACTGAATCATATAATATTTTCTCTTTTCCAACCGTATAATCTTCGTTAAAATATTTTATACGAAGTGTATTTATATTTTAACTTCTCAGTTTTTTTCATTTTTAATTTATAATATAACCTATTTTTCCTATTTATTGAACGAAGAAGAGATTTTGTAATCCATGGTAATTTGGGGGACGTTTTATAATTAACTGACTTTTTTTTTAATCTGGGAATATATTCATCTAAATGTCTATTAATTATCCCTGAAAAATTCTCAAACGATACATTTATATCATCATTATCATAAACACTAGACCAATCAGCCCTGTCTAGGTTAGCACCAAGACTAGCCAAATTTTCTGGTGTAGCTCTACGTCTGGATGAAAAAGAATGAAACTTATCAACACAATGTTTAAGGTCAAAACATGCTACATAGTATGGGGAAATGATCAGTAATATCAGATAAAATTATGGAAGAATTTAAAATCTGCACGGAATTAGTAAAAATATTATCAAGGAGGGTGGCGGAATGATTTGTAACACGAGTTGGCTTCGAAATTAATGGCAAAAAAGAAGCTGACAAAAACATTTCAAGAAATTCTTGAGATGTATTATCATCATTCTTAACCAAATCAATGTTAAAATCACCCATTATGAAAATATTTTTATTAATAAAATGGGTTTTTTTTTTAAAGTTTGATATACAATCCAGAAAATCTTTAGGACTTGAACTTGGGGGTCTATAAACAATACCAATCATAATATTTTTACTTTGCGGAATGATTATTTCCACAAACAGGGACTCTAAAATATCATTCATGATATTGAATTCATCACAAACACCATATTCAAATTTTTGAGATAAATATAACGCAACTCCACCACCCGTCCTGTTCCCTCTGTTATTAACAATAAAATCATAACCATTTAATGCATACAGCAAATTATCATCAGATGATAACCATGTTTCAGATAAGCCTATCACTGAAATTTGATGTTTATTTTGGTTATCTAATAATATCTGTAATTCATCAAAATGTTTATTAATACTCCTTATATTCAGATGTAACATAGAAAAAGTGCATTGTGAAAAAACTCTTTGTAAAATCTTTGAATTGATCAACAGTGACATACTTAGAAGGAGTTGGAGTTAAGTCATGTTCAAAATCAAAAGCATTATATAAATCTTTTGAAGATGCGTTAACATTGTTGGCAATAAAATTATCAAAAAAAGCAGACGAATGTAACTGAGTACGACTTAATTCCGAAGGGAAGCGTCTAAACAAATCAAAGAGTTCATCATCATCAAGGGAATCAAATGCTGCATTGAGTCGATTAGCCATAAGGAGAGTCATAAAGTATATGAAGGCATGTCAACTGATGAATTTGTAAAGGAATGAAATATAATGGCACAAGGGAAGCACTAACAGCCCCGGGTTCACGGATAGTACAGCGAGTAGGCAAATTCACATGGAGATAGATTTCTGGCAACATAAACAAAAACATAAAATACATAAACAGCATAGGAAAAGAACATAAATTACATAAACAATATAGGTAGAAAGCGTACACACAATCAGTCAAAGTCTGTAGGAGAACTTTGACTGGACCAGTACAAAGCATGTAAACGGACATAGAAATAGCTCCCGAATTTGAACAGATTTGCTGTTTGTAGGAAATAGTTATGAATATTGTCTAAAAAAATTATTGATTTGTAGGATGGAAAAAAAAAAAAAACATCTGTAAATTCATTCTGTATATCTCACCCTCGCTCCCGATTCCACCCCCTCCCGGTGTTCAACGCACTGATTGCATGTGTACAAAAACTACAGTTTAATTTGTAATGATTGACAAGATGGGAAAAATAGTGGAATTAAACGCACTCGCGTGTAAAAGGAGCAAAAAATAAGAGTGTTTTGATGAGGAGGGTGAAGAAGGCGAAGGTGGGACAGACAAGTATTTCATAGGCATGTGTTGAAAAAATCAGCAAGAAAAATGCTAAGGCTGTTTAAGCACACATACAATTCAGTTTTTACTGGGTGGTTGAATTTTCGTGCAACCAAGGCAGGTGCAACCAGGCAGGTGCAGGCACGTGCAGGCAGGTGCAGGCAGGTGCAACCAGGGGGTAACTAGCCTAGACCCATAATATACCATTCACAATGCAGCCGCTTGCATAGTTCGTTTATTTAAAGACAAAGGTGCATTTGATCACAAGCTGTTACACTGTGACACACAGGTAATGATACTTTGCAGTTATCCTTTCATCACCTCAATCTTAAAGGGGAAGTCCGGACGATTATCAGCCGTTTCGTGTGTAAAGAACAATATTTCATGAGCCTATTACCCTTTTCCCGACGAGAAAAGACCATCAGATAAATTTACTATGATTTTTTTTTTTAATAAGGTAATTCTTCATGTTCGAATCCGTCGCGAGCTGCCCTTCGTACTATCTGTCCCAGGATGCATTGCGCGTGACGTATCGGGCGCAGTTTCCTCAGCTGAGAGCACCGCGAGCGAAGCCCAGCTACGCATCGATCTTCCATTGCACTGCTGACTGCGGGCGGTATCTGCATGCCTGCATAGGTGTGCCTTGTCGGCGCTACTGCAGGAGACCGTACACCGATTTAGGAGTGCTGTTGCCAAACGCTGTATTCCTTTATTCAAATAATCTTCGTTATATATCTATATAAAATCTTCAAAGATTAATGTAAAATAGTTGCAATGCTATAACATTTTCGTTTAAATTGAAATATGTATGTATTATAATACTGCCGTACTTATTAGTGTCCACCCCATCACTTACAATGCATTAGCTGTTGTCGGGCTGTGCAGGCATACATTTACGTCTGCTGCTGCCAAGTGCTATCACAATCCGCGATCGTTTTTTCGACTTCTGAGTGTGAACAATCTGAAATCAGTCTGTCAATGTCAGAATTATTGCCTCTTTTGTTGTCCGAGACTGTTGAAAAGTGTGTCTGACGGTGATAAAATACGACAGTATACATGTAACTTGAACCGAGGAAGAAACGCCAGCGCCAGCTTGGTACCGCCGCCGCGCCGCGCCGGTAACTACGACCAGCAGCCCAATACACACAGCGTAATCGGGCTGCGTGTTGTAGCATTCAGGATCATGTAAAGGTAGTATCGTGGATAGATATCAATTTAAAATCGAAATATTTCTTCAATTTGAAGACTTACTACGTAGTAAAGTTGAAGTATTGACAACACCCTAACACTTGACGCATCGGCATTTTTTTAATGAAGCAATAGATCATGCCGCGTGCATCCGCTGTGTGGTCAGAGACTGTTGAGCGGTACGCTACTACCACTTACTTGGCCCGTATCACCGTTGCTCAAGCAGGGCTCCCCCGAGCCAGCTGACGCTCCAAGCAAAAAGCAATGTGAGGAGGAAACGTCACGCTGTCACGTGATCTTTCTCGCCGGCGTACAGAAATCGAACGGTTACGATTCAAAATTAGTGATGCTAAAAAATCGATTGTGGCGAGTTGGGAGGGTCTTTTTCAATGAAACTTAGTCATTATGGTCCTTTATTTATGTAGATTTTGGTTAATTTTTTTCAAAATCGTCCGGACTTCTCCTTTAATCAATGTCCATATTCATGCATAAGCCTTGCAAACATCATTCTATTTTTGTTATCCACATTTGTAATGTTAGAAGTGTAAGTGAATGTCACAATGACCTTTGGTAATCTGTAATTACTGTATCGTGTTATCACTAGATTTTCCTTTTATTTCCACTTCCCTTTGTTTTGGGCAACACTATTACAATAATCCATGACCTGTGTTTTGTTCAGCTCTTAGAAAAGGCAGCCATTTTTTTTTCCAGACATTCCCTGTCACAAGCAAGGAAGAAGAATTTCAAATAGTATTCATTCACACTGAAGGATGTGGTTTGGCATAAACACACAAATTCAGATAATATCTGAATTTTAATACTATTAAAAGGTCAAACATGTCATTCTCTATCTATAAGCAAGGTTTTATTTTCTTCTTTTTTTCCAGTCACAAACACAGAACACTACAACCTGTCATATCATCTCATTGGAATAAAAAATAGTTCTAGAGTGCTCACAAGAGTGCTCACACGATGACCTCAGAAACTCACCGAAATTGGAATGTAAATGGTGAGCGAATAGCCATAGAGGCAGACAAGCTCCAGGAAGGTGTAGCCAGCCTGGTTGCCACGGTGATGGAGGAATGCATACAGACAAGTGGGGATGATCCACGCATATGCAAAGATGACAACTGCAGCTATGGTGACTTCAAAAAACAAAATGAGAAACAGAAACATTATAAGAACAATCTTCAGAAGGCAATTGTGACTATCACTGTAGCTATGGTGACTTCAAAGCACAACATCAACAACATAGAAAACAATGTCAAAGCTCAGGAGGCAGCATTAATTATGAAACAATCCCTTACTCATCTTCTAAATTCACTCATGTTGCACTAATAGAAGTAATCACCAATATCTTCCCAAGCTCACATCTTAAGTTGTGGCTAACATGTATGCTAGCAAGTTACATCATGTTCCTAAAGCAGGATGAGCCAACTGCTATCCTCCACAGTAAACCAAGTCAATCAGTACATGAAAGTTGCGCCGGAAAAAAAAAAAATGTCAGAAGCGATGACTTCTTATTGCTTAAAAGTATCCCTTTTCCTTTCATGTGCAGAACTGCAAACAGACTACAATACAGAGTGCTTATTGCTATTATTACATTTGATTGTTCTTTGGAAATGCCAAATGAATAATAAGATAAATGATAATGATATTAGTGTAATGCAAGAGCGGTTCTAAAGTTTGTATGTTATGTACAACGACTGCTTGATAGTATCAACAAGTTACTGATCATGACTGACAATGGGACATCAAATCAAAGCACAGTTTACACTTCCTGATACCTTATTTAGTGATATTGAGCTGCTGCTGTTGTTGTTGCTGCTTTTCAAGGAACATGCAAAAGAATTTGCCCCCCCCCCCCAAAAAAAAAGATGATTGAATTGGAAGATACAAGCATTACCATTGGAGAAATGTGCATGCCAGGAGTACTGTGTTGAGTAGCGGTTAGCGATGTAGTCGGCCATGTCTCCGCTGATGGCGATAGTGAAGATGAGAGTGATACACACCCACAAGGGACCTGCAGATAGAACGAGATGAAACATAGTGTCTCAAAAATTCTGCATCACTTAATAGCTGTGATTCAATTTAATTCAGTTATACAGTGAACTCCCGTTATAAGGAAGTCCTCGTAACCAACAATTTTCTTTTGTTATATCGAAATTTCGTTATAACCGAATGAATAAACAATAAAAATACATGGAGTTGATAATGTTGCGGCCCTAAATTTTACTTCGTTGTAACCGGAATTTTGTTATATCCGTGTTCGTTATAACGGCAGTGCACTGTACTTTATTTCCACCTAAAAAAAGTAACATATATTGCAAAGTACATTGTATACACTTGCAAAATCATATTGTATAACAATTTGTAAGAAGTACAAGTCATACAGTATGATGGTGTATATATGCCAATGAATGTAACAAGTAATGAGAAACAATGCATACTTTGCAATGATGACAAAAGTAAATATAGTGATGGAAAAGAGTGATTGACTGAAAAAAAAGGGGGCTTGTACTTGTAAGAGGTGGATCACTCGAAAAACAGCATGTGAAAACTATGCATAAAAGAATCTATCTATGTACATGTACAGTGTGAGCATCTGATATGATGCAGGCATTGGCGATAGCGATGGCCTTGTTTCTTCATGAGCGTGCCACATCTCCAGTTCACATTTTAGATCAGACTTCATCAGGGTTGTCTTTGAGAACATGAATAAAATTCCCCTACATCTATTTTGTCTTCTGGAGCTGCTTGCTCCATCTTCTTGTCACATTAGAGGAGCCCATTCTTTCTTTCTTTTAAAGTAAATGTCAGTTTTACCATGAGTTTAAGTTATGGTGACAGTTAATTATCTTGGGGACCTTTAGCAGGATCCCATCAATGGTCTTCAAATGTGGACACTTCCTTTAAAAGATCTGACATTAAACACAAAGTATATCCAAACAGTAGCAACATCAACAAAGAGTGGTTACACAATTACACAAAACATCTTAATGGCCACATTGTGTCCTTAAAAGTTCATGGAACACTTACGTACACAAATGATTTTCATAAGGTGGGAGATCCATACGGGATGTTTCTAATTCATTATATATATATATATTTTTTTTTTTTTCAAGTTAATACAATCAGAGAAGATGGTCTTCACTTTGAACCAAACAATGTTGGACATGACTGGAACAGATGATATGCATTGGTCGTGAAATATTACTTTGGAGAGCATGTGATAAAAAAAGAAAAAAATAGCCACTGTGAAAAAAACCAAAAAACTTTGTTCAGTGATGTTGCAATCTGCAAAAACAACAACAAAACAAACAAAAAAAACTCATTATAAACCAATACACCTGCAGACAGTATTTTGGCTCTAGCTAAGTACTCTCTACAGATTTAAAAGAATAGATTCATCTTCAAATGAAAGGGACATTGAATCGTTACCATAGAGATCTGGAGAAGGTCTTATGTGAGAGTCCAGGAAGCTCTTGGTGGGATTTGGAATGAAGGAACCGAGCAGTCTCCTCCCAACCTGCTGGGTGTCCACATCAAAAAACTGCTGGTAGTACTCAAAGGTCCAGAATGATGGTTTCTTCTTCTGACCAGACAGAAGCTGAAAGGGTGCAAAGGACATATCAATCAATAGAGATACACATATTACTTGTGATACACTATTTCTGTGATGGTCCAGTCAATCACACAAATATGTTTCTTTTCTTTTTCAAAGTGCCAAACTTTTTGTTTCTTTCACAAGCTGAATGACATATTTGGAAAGAAAGAGCTTCACATTTATTGAGGATTTTCCAAGTTTTTCCTTTTTTTATAAAACATTTTGTGATAATGACAAATACCAGAGTACAGAACACTCTAGAGATAACAAATATAAAGAAAACTATAACTGAGGATATGCATCCAACTGGGTTACATAATTATCACTAATAGCACTTGATAAATCATTACCAATAACTCTTGATAGCTTAAAATTTGTAATGTATTGTCATGAATTTCAAGGGCTCTCATATCTAGTCCATTCTTTTCCTTGATACTGTGATGTATAGTGAATAACTCCCTTTGTTCAGAGTGGAGCAGTGTAGGAAAAACACAGGTATTGATTGATGTGTGATAGCTACACAGATAGAGAGAGAAAAAAAAGAAATGTTCACCAAAACCTAGCAGTAACAATATAAACAAATTTGTTCAGTGTTTATTTGATTGACAATACTAACAAGCTTTGCTTGCACAGCTAGAAATGCATTTTGTTCATAAGACCTTCATATACAGGCATTAATATAAACATTGTCTCTTTGCAACTTTTTTTTTTTTTTTGGTTGGAGATACAAAAAAAAAAAAATCACATATCCTGTAAATACTGTTCCAAATACAAGCAAAGTTAGCCGATAATGCTTCAACTGAGGAACAAGAAAGATCTTCGCAAGAAAGATGAAACAAGAGGGTAAGAAGGCAACATCTCCCAACAGAGGATCCTTGCATGAGTCTGGTGGGACAACCCCAACACAAGTTGTGGAGGTAAGATATATGCCACTGCCCTCACATGCCTTTTAAATTCTCCTTCAATAAGTGGTCTTTCTATGGAGCAATTTCTCTCACCTCTGTATCTCCATCATCGTCGAGCATGTCATCATCATTTTGGTTGTCATGGAATGTGCTGACCTGAGCTGGTTGTGTGGGTGTGTCCTTTAGATCTTGTAGGAGCGCAGTATCACCAAAGTCTAAAATAAACCATGAAGATGAATAACATAGCACATTGGTACCTGAGTTCAAATACACTGTATGTTCAGCTCATACACCAAGCCTCCAAAGTACATACACAAGGCATGTACATAAACACTTGAATTGACCTAGCTATATAATACATTTGGTCAGCTATGAATGATCAAGTTTCTTTATCAATCATAATTAATCATTATCTGTCAACGAGTCTGTAAATAAAGGCATAATATGCAAACCCGGTGATCTGCATTTTGGTTGATAGCTTACAAATAGCTATATTGTGATGTAATATACAAGACTGGAAGACATACTTTCATCTGATATACAAATTGCACTGAATGCCTGAAGATAGGGAAATTCTAATGCCAAGACCAAAATTGCAGATTGAGTAAAATGTGACAGGTGTCACAAAAAAAACAACTCATCTAAAATATTTTTCTACTTGCCTTGAAAGTTGAGTTCCACATCAGAATGGTCATCATCCTGTTGGAAAAAAAGGTATGCACAGAACCAGAACAGGATGGCATCAGTGCTTTGTCAATGTTATTATGGACAATTGAAAAAAAATGTTGGTGAAAAGAAATACAGAAATAAACCAAACCAAACCAAATTACACAAAAGGGCCAGGACGATTATCAGTCAAATTACAAATGGCGCTAATTTGTTAAGTAACAATAAACAGTATTGATCCTAAATACATTCATTGTGATGATTTTCATTTGGGTGATTTCCAGTATAATCATCGCATATAATGTAATTTTGAATGACTGTCATTAATTTGGTGTCATCTCATAATTCCATGTAAATAGAAATAGCTAATTGTTTCATGAAAAAAAGCTTTGCCATTAGCATGCCAGCTTCGTCTTAGCCATTTCAACATTTTCAAAATGTTGACACTGTATTCCATCAAGTTCAAGCAAGGTAGTTTAAGCAAAATTACTGCCCATTTTAGGGAAGGTAACGAATGAACATGTAGTAGTAAGACTAAGAGGTCAATCTCTTGCTCTTTCAATACTAGTACGCTGATACACCACAAGGTGGCCTGTACTTTATTGAAAGAAGAAGAGAGCAGCAGTGAATTCTTTGAAAAGTCTTTGTGCTGCTAGAGTGGACCTCATCATCAGATGTGATCCCATGAATTGCCCCCCCCCCCCCCTGCCCCATAAATATAGTATGGTAAGGGTACCACATATCGGCAGGGTACCTTGACATCAGCACCCTGCGTATCATGGCTGTTTGTGTATATAACAAAAAGGTACTCGTGGGATTACTTGTTACTTGTTACTTGTTGAAATAATCCCAAAACTGCAGCTCCGTTGAAGCTATACCGGGATGAACAATCCCTGCTGTGTGTCAACAAGGGTGCAGAGGTGCCATAATCATAACCCACATATTTACAATAAAAGTGGTTGAACCGGTGCAAGTAAAATAAGGTTGGCTCCTTACAGGACACTGGAACCAGAAGAAGGTTGCATTATGATGATATGTTGGAGTGCAGCCTCTCTGAATTCTGTTGGGTTGGTGAGTTGAACAGCTGCGCCTGGCAAACTGTTCCACAGTCTTGTTGCTCTTGGAAATAGTGAAAACGTGTAGGGGTCGATGGTTGCTATGGGTACTGTGTACTTGAGTTGGTGGTCATGTCTTCCAGTATTAGTTGCAGGTGTGATGACTTGTGGGTGTGGGATGCAAACCAGTTGATAATGAATTTTATGGAATAGGACACACTGTGCTAGAAGTCGACGGTTATGAAGGGTGTGCCAGCCTAGGGCAGAAACTAGGGCTGAGGAAGATGTTTTTCTTTTTATATAGTCCCCATGCACGAAACGGGCCGCTGCTTTCTGGACTAGTTCAAGTGCATTTATGGCTGTAACAGTGTATGTGTAACTGTGTAACTGTATGTGTAACAGTGTAACTGTATGGCTGTAACAGTGATTTAATAGCTATGAAAATAATAAAAAACAAAGAGACGAAAAGCAAACTCATAAACAAACTTGCCAAACTTAAAACTCGGTTCAATTACACCTCTGCTCTGTGTAACAACACATGATTGTGGAATTCACATGTATTATTACCTATGGGAGGGAGGGGTGCCGGGTGCCGATCTTCAGGTACCCTTAAAGAAGCCACACAAAGAAATGCATCGCACGCACTAAAATGAATTTACCTTGAATTTACCTTGAAGTGCCACACCTCCATCTTCACGTAGATAGATTGCAAGTGTGGCAGGGTTTAGGGAGCTTTTTAGCTCATTAATAACCCAATTTAGACAATTTCATTTTGAAGGTGAGGGCGGAGTGTCTGTGACTGGATGACATTTTCTGGGAGTTCATTCCAGCTGTCTACCACTCGTTGGCGGTAGAAGTGTTTTCTTACGTCCAGTCTAGGGCATGTCTTTGCAAGTTTCTGGGAATGTCCTCGAGTACCTTGATATGTTGTTTTCTGGAAGATGGAATTTGGGTTGATGTTGTCTAACTGTGTTATGATGCAGTACGCTTGAATGAGGTTGCCCCTCTTCCTTCTGACTTCCAGAGTGGTAAGGTTGAGTCTTCTGAGTCTAATTTCATAAGGTAGATCTTTTAGGTCGGGGATGAGTTTAGTGGCCCTAGCCTGCACTTTCTCCAGTATTTTCTTGTCTTTCTCTAGATATGGACACTAGGCCTGCATACTGTAATCCAAGTGTGGTCTGACAAGTGATTTGTAGAGTTTTAGGATAACTTCTCGACTTCTGTAGTGAAAGCTTCTTTTGATCATTCCCAGGACTCTGTTTGCTTTTTTTTGCAGATGCTGCACACTGGGTTGAGACTTTGAGGGATTGGTGTATCAGTACTCCAAGGTCTTTTTCCTCTGGTGTTACTCTTAATGTGGCATTCCCCATGTGGTAGGTGTGATGTGGGTTGTGGTATCCCACATGCATCACTCCACACTTGTCAGCATTATACCTCATTTGCCACCTTCCAGCCCACGAGTGGAGATTGTCAATGTCTTTTTGCATGCTCTCGATATCCTCTTCTGTTCCTACATACAGGATGTGCTATCTTAGTGTCGTCAGCAAACATACTAATGAATGAGTTGTCACCCAAATGGCGTTATTTTACAGCGGATAATTCAGAATCAACAAAACGGTCGCAGAATTCGATTCAAAACCGCAGTATTTACGGCATATTCGAGGCAAAATCTTGGCAAATTCGTTTTATACTTATTAAAATGGAATAAATGAGTTGCAAATCCTTGGGGTGCCGATAGGCGGTAAATTTTACCCTCAATTACCTAAAATTTACTTAATGCATTAACATTAACATTACTCGTTTCGACGTTATGGTAGAACTGCCTTCATGGCGAATATGGGCCGTGTTTCATAACTTAGCTGTTCGTAAAGTTACGAACAACTTACGAGCAACTGGTGATCAGTTGCGATGTGTTATACTTACTAGAATTTCAATAATTCACCACAAGAACTGATCACCAGTCGCTCGTAAGTCGTTCATAACTTTACGAACAACTTTATGAAACAGGGCCCAGGTTCAGTTTCAGCCACAGGATTGGATAGACGTCTATGTTGAAGAATGGCCCTCACGCCCACACTCGCTCGCAAGTCTAAATATATCTTTGACTTGGATTATAAGTATTTCAGCTCGGGTAATTCAAGTTAGTAAATTACGGCCCTGGCCAACAACTTGGAACTTGTGCACAAATGCAATGCAATGGTCGTATATTATTTACCTGGGTATGCCAATAAACCACTTACTTTTCAACTAATTAAAATGTCAATACGTGGGACTGTTACCTTATCGACGTCCACGATCAGTCCGGTAGTTTCTGCCATTCTGGAACACAATTCACTTTACGCCGGAACAATTCGATTACAAATATATCGAAAATACGAAAGGTACAAGAAAGATGAATTTCCTGGGCACGTAAGACCCAGCACAGACACAGGAAAAAAGTAAACGCTGTTGCCTCAATTCAGCGCAGGATCACCAGACACGTAGACTCTCTAGCGCCTATATACAGAACATTATCAATGATGATGAGATCGTGACGTTGTTGTTTTTGTTGTTTTTTACTAGTATGTTGTTTAGAGGCCCTCTACGTTTACCATGGACATCTCTGCAGCTGCAGACCCCGGCGAATCACCAGACACGTAGACTCTCTACAGAACATCATCGATGATGATGAGATCGTGACGTTGTTGTTTTTGTTGTTTGTTACTAGTATGCTGTTTAGAGGCCCTCTACGTTTACCATGGACATCTGCAACTGCAGACCCCGACGAATATTATACTAACTGTTAAAGGACATGTTCACCTTCATAATGCAGCAATATTAGTGGATACACATCAATGAAAGTTTGAGGAAAATCGGACAATCCGTTCAAAAGTTATGAATTTTTGAAGTTTCTGCTCAGTCATGGCTGGATGAGAAGACTACTATAGCTTGTGATGTCATATGAGTACAACTACATAAAGAAAGTATAAAGAAAATTCAAAATATTCTCACTTTTCTCACATAATAAAAGAGCACTCGACTTCTCTCTTTCAGAAGTCAGGGGGAATAGTAATTATTACCCCTAACATAAGTCAGTAACAAGTCGAGGAAATGTGCACTTTTTTTCAAAAAGTCAAGTTTTGTGAAATTCTCTTTTTATTTTCCTTATATCGTTGTACGCATGTGACATCATTACACTGTAGTAGTCTTCTCCCCCAGCAGTGATTGCACAGATATTTTAAAAATTCATAACTTGAACGGATTGTCGGATTTTCCCCAAACTTTCACTGATGTGTTCTACTAACATTGTTGCCTTCACTCAATCCACATGTAAATGAAGGTGAACTTGTTCTTTAAGTACCGGTATGTACTAGTAGATCATCTTTCACCGGCCACCAAATGGAACAGGAAAAAAAAAACTGAATATTTATTGTGTATCAATAAAGTTACTGCTGTGAGTCAGATAAATAGGGCATATTAACGCCTGATAGTTGCAACCCGTACCTAGTTAGTATCATATTTCTCTCCCCCTCCCTTTTGCTTATTAATGTATTATCTGATTTTGTATTCTATGAGTATGCATAACTCATCAAATTCAATGATCCCCCATTCGATCGTCAGATCCACCCCTAGCCTTTAGACAAAGGCATGTCAGGTAAGCAAAGCTGTTCATCACAGAAATGACTGAAATACTATTATTAGTAGAGGCTACTATGGTAATCCCGTAAGATTTTTTTTTTTGCCAAAATTGATTTTTTTTTTTTGTGCTAACTTTGTCAATTTTGGGGTGCTGAATCCAAAAAAACTTTGGTTCCATTTTTTCCGACCACGTCTTCAGCCGCCATTTTGAATTTCAAAATGGCCGCCATAGCAAACTGTATTCTTATCCATATCTCATTAAGTGAGCATTGTAGAAGCTACAAATTTGGTGCAAAATGCATGGTTGTGATGTCAGACACTTTGGTATATCTTTTTCTGATATTGTAGGTTGTTTTAATACAATTTGTAGGCTGCAATCTTAAATTTCAAAATGGCCGCCATAGCAAACTGTATTTTGAACAATATCTCATACAGTGAGCATTGAAGAAGCTTCAAATTTGGTGCAAAATGCATGGCTGTGATGTCAGACACTCCGATATATCATTTTCTGATATTGTGGATTGTTTTGATACAATTCATAGGCTGCCATCTTGAAATTCAAAGTGGCTGCCATAGCGTTTTCACCCATATCTCATGTTGCAATTATTGTAGTAGCATCAAATTTTCAGTAATGCACATGCTTGTGGTACGTGTCCAACGTTTACAGCTGTTTCCTAGATTGTGGATCCTAGATAGGCCACCATCTTGAAATTCAAGATGGTGGCCATAGAAAAACATATAATACTGTGGTAAGTGCCTTAGATGAATTTGCCAAAATTGTCCTAGTTAGACCGAATTCATTTTCAGGTCACGCAAAACGACAGCCATCTCTTAATTCAAAATGGCCGCCATATTATTCAGACTGTAAGGACGAGGTTCCAGTGACGTCATCAAGCCATCCTGAGGTGCAAAAACTGCGTAAGGGGAGGGGGGAGGGGGGGAGGGGGAGGGGGGTCCCATACCACTTCCCATAAGTGTGATGGGCAAGCATGTAAGCGTTACTCTACATCCCACATCCCATAATAGCCAAGCGGGTATGTGGTTCGCGTACTGCGTGCTACAGCTATTTTATATATGCGCTTAAAACGCACGTGATTTGTTTTTGCCTCTCAGGCAATACATTATTGGTGTCGTGGGATCTCGTTAATAGTTATATTTAATCCCAGTTGAGTTATTAAATATTTGTACAAAAGCAAGCAACGACTTGATGCTGCCTTGAGAGAATGAAGGCAAACAAGGAAAAGTCTCGCAATGGCAAGAAATGCCATGGTCACCCTATACAATAGGCATCCCATTCATAAGCTTGTTGACCACAAAATGAAACAACTCATCAGGGAGCTCATAATTGCTGGATGTATTTCTGGTATAACACAGAATAAATAAGGATTAGTAGGTCTTTCCTGATTGCCCTTGTGTGGGTCATCCTCAATTATCAAGACTTCCAAGATGCTTACTGGTGGATACCGCTAATGATTCTAAAACTACAAAGGAGCAATGATAGCTCAGTTCTGTGGCACTTTGGATGCGTCAGAATTCCTCAACAATAACACCATCACACGAGGGTAATCTAAAAATTGTCACTGCATTGAAATTGAGGAATGTGGTGTTTGGCAATCAGGTATCGGAAACATTCAAGGAGGATATTCTAGAAAGAGATGAAAAGGGAAGTTTTCATGTTCTGTACTAAGAATTTGTATCTGAAAGAATTCAAAAAAAAAAAAAAAAATCTGTCTGGGATAATATGAGAAAGGCCAGGCATTTAGCTCTAGCAATTGAAATACACCGTGTAAGATTGGATCAAAAGTCATTAAGCTTTAAAAGAGGACCACTCATACCTTCTTATAACACTTCTACCAGTACAACAGTCTGATAGACCTGTCATTATCCAGTCATTATTGGACGATACAATCATCGGAAGTTATAAGTTCTACTGTTCTAAGTAATTCCACAATCACTCTTCATCTCACAATTTTATGGCCTTCTCCTCATTCTCACTAACAAAGGTTCATTTTCATACCCATGCCTTAGAAACCCACAAAACTGAACCAAATAATCAGCCTGAAAGTTGAAATACTGATCAGTCAATTCCATCTGACATAGACAATCATGACAGATACCACATCACGGGGAAAAAAAAGAAACAAAGGGTTCATCAAAGATGTCATGGGAGCTGTCATCCATCACAACGAGGAACCAGATATCCTCATGTATTAGATGCTACTTCAAGAGCAACAGGGAATTTCAGAGATATTGATGATTATTACGTATAGACGCTGACATTTACATTCTCCTAATGGATCTTTGCTTTACTTTTAATACTGCATCGCATGTTGTCTGCTCCATCACTGGAAAAGGAGATGATAAAGTACAATTGACATTGTTGAAAGATTATGTTCTGCAAATTGTTGCGAAAAACAAAGGTCTGCTTGGTCATGCCTTTCATGGCGCAGGCTGAAGTTGAAAATTTGAGGATGTCTCGAAGAGCAGATGGATCAAGAATTCTCTAAGCCTTGGGTGAATCATGCAGAATATGCAATGACACAGTCCATGCCTTCCAGAAGTTGGGCATGGATGACTTCAAACTGGACAATCTCCCGCTTAAATTGCTCTCGGAGAGTCTTGCTACAACACATCCAGAGAACAAACCTTGTCCTAAACCTTCACCTAAAAAAACCTAATTTATGCCTCTATATACTTACAGGGGAATACATCCTGTTATAGTATATTATGGTATTTCCAGTGGATATTACATAACCAGTGCTATTAAATGCTTTGAGCTTCCTACACCAGCGGTACCCACAGAATTCATTATCATGTTCATATGGCAAGAAATGCAAAAGTCATTGTTTCTGGAAGAATTTAGAACCAGTTCTCCCCTGTGTACAGCCCTATACAAGTGCTGTGACTTCAAAAACACATGCAGGGAATGAGCCTATAGAAGACACTAAGTGAATATCTCATTCATTTTTTTTTTTTACTGCACAGCTAATATTGTTTGTTTAAACTCTACAACCAAATCGTCTAAATGAAGGTATTTAGTCACTCAGACACAGTTATTGAGGCACTTTTGAAAGACATTTGCTTTGACACCAGAATCACATGATTTCCCATTCACAAGTTTTACCTAAATGCAATGTTCTTAAAGGAATGTTTCCAATGGCTGCCATTTTGCATTTCAACATGGCAGTGTACCTATCACAGGAAGCAGTCCCGCCGCCTATGCAATATAATTGAAGTGATTGAATTACACATAGGCCCTACATGAAAGTGCTCTAGCATGCTTGAGTTTGCAAGGTAAGATCTTACAGCACCAAATATGGGTCGAAATCTATCTCGAATTTCAAGAGTGGCAGCCAATGTGAATAATCCATCATTACAGAATGTATGTGTGTGTGTGTTTGTGAAAGAATGTACAGTGTACACCACCATAAACATTGATATTAATTCCTAAAAGTTGCTTGTAACCACAGATATTAGCTGAAAAGCAGCCATTTTGAATGATAAAATGGCAGCCTCAAAAATGATCTGCAATTTTAGGGAGGGGATCAAAGTGCATCTGAATGTTCAACATCATGAGTCCGGTTTATGCCCGAAATGTGAACTTTCTGTATTGTCTACAACATGAAATATGGGTCAAAATATACATTCTGGTATGGCGACCATTTTGAATTTCAAGATGGCCACCTATAATATCAAAATAGACCATCATTTCAGAAAAAGATGTTTCAGAAAGTCTGATAGCTAACGCATGCTCTTTGCCCCAAGTTAAAAACTTATACACAATGCATACGATATGAGCGGATAGGCCCAATTATACATTTGCTATGGTGGCCATTTTGAATTTCAAGATGGCCGCCAACCAAAATGATCCATCATTTAAAACAAAAATGTATATATTAGCCAGGATGTCTGACATCATAAGCATGCATTTTGCCCCAAATTCATACTTTCCATAATGCTTACAACCTGAGATACAGGTAAAAATACATTTAGCTATGGCGGCCACTTTCAATTTCAAGATGGCAGCCCTAAAATTGTATTAACATAATCTACAATATCAGGAAATGGTGTATCAGAATGTCTAACGTCATAAACATGCTTTTTGCATCAAATTTGAACCTTCTATGATGCTCACATTATGAGAACTGGGCCAAAATACAGTTTGCTATGGCGGCCATTTTGAAATTCAAAATGGCGGCTAAAGACGAGATCGAAAAAAATGGAACCAAAGTTTTTTGGATTCAGCACCCCCAAATTGACCAAGTTAGCCAGATAAATCTATTTTGGCAAGAAAATCTCATGGGATCCAATATTTCGCCATAGCAGACCGTGTTTATATGAACTGTCTGGCAATATGATTTTCGACGCCCTCGGACTGCTTATTTTGATTCAACTGTTTCTGTTGAGATTAAGTGCGGATGATGCTGATAAAGGTAATACATTACTCGAAGAAGAAAGGAGGATGAAAAGAGTAAGAGATACATGTTTTAAGAATTTTAAGAAGGAGAAGGAACCAAGTCTTAGAAGAGGCAAAACTGAAGAGGAGTACCGAGGAAGAAAGACTTGTGAATGAGGAAACTAAAAAAGGGGTGGATGACGCGATAAGGGAAGATTATGATGATACATGGAGGGGGAGAAGGGGCATATATGATAGTGCACTGTTATCCTGGTTAATGAATGTATAAATCTCAATAAGGGGGGAGGGCAAATATAAAACGACACAAACTCAAACGAAAATAAAAACAAAAACAAATGCAAAAAAACCCAACAACAAACAAACAAAAAACACCAGATGACGATAGTAAACGACCGGCGGTCCTGACTTCGACCAATGAAGCATATCGCCTCGTCGTGATTGCATGCGATGCTTTATGTCGCCTTGTAGTTCACTTCATTCTTATACAAAATTAAGAATGAACAGATTTAAAGGTTAAAGATATGATTGAATATTCATGAGGTGGTTAAGACTCTTGATCTATAAGGCTGGATTCACATAGGAGTATACTATTCGGGTATAGGCCCTGCCTATACGGTGCGCATTTTCGAGGGCACGCAAAACAGCAGTGCTTGAATCGAGAAATAGGATTTCCTATAATACCGTGTCACAAGAAGACACTATTCGAAAATGCCGTATCCCAGTGGGAATCGTGCATGCTTGTTCGATTTTCGTGCAGCGTATTACCATCCTGTTTGGGTGTGGCAGTTAAGTTAAAAAGTAGGATTTCTTGGTACTCATTTTAATGGAATTTTGAATAAATTACCTAATTATCCTTATAATAAATTGAAAATAATGTGGAAAAAGTTTAATCCAAGAAAAAATTGTGAAAATGATGTCTTTATTACGGTCACTTTTGCTATGAGTTCACATAGAGCTGGGATGGGGGAGTATAGAATTAAGCCATCCCCACCATTACCACCAGTCCACCACCATAAAAATGACGCCATCAAAAAATAGGAATAACTGATACCATCAATTAGGCTGTTGTTTCAAAATGAATGTTAAGCATATATATTTTGAAACACAAATACCGTATTTCAAATCACATTCCCCTCCCCGACCCCCCCCCCCCCCCCAAAAAAAAAAAAAATTGAAGTCAAGTGCATGTTCTCTTATATACGGGAAAAGTGAAAATAATTATCTTGAATTTTCTTAATTTTCTTTATATCGTTCTACACAGTCATGTGACATCAACAGCTGTATAGTCTTCTCATCCAGCAGTGACTAAGCAGAAACTTCAAAAATTCATAACGTTTAAACGGATTGTCCGATTTTCCTCAAACTCTTGCTGATGTATTCTATTACTAATGCTGCATTCACTCAATTCACATTCATGTCTACGGAAAATGAACTTGTCCTTAAGATCTTTAGAATGAGATGAGGGACTAATCCAAAATTACATCAACAGGATGTATATATAGCTATCGATCTTTTTCTCCATCTAATTTTGAATTCAGATCCATCATCACAATCTTATAGATTGATTCCACAGGAATTTACAGCCAAGTAGGCCTATACTTTGGAGCCACCTCTCCCAATAGTTTTAGCCAGGGACTCTCAAGGCAAAGTATTTCATAAGCCCTTTATTTTTTTTATTATAAATAAAGTGAGTTACATGAGTGCTGCTCAATAGCCTGGCTGCTAACAAATTCAGTTGTTCATAACATATATGCTGGCCAATTTATCTATCATATCATATATCTATCATTAATCTATCATAACAAAGATTGTTCTTGAGAGCCAAACCCTCCGAGGTTTGCCTATACTATTTTATAGTAAATAACCTTACGTCCGTTAATTTGTCATTTTCACCTTTCTGTGATGAAGTGCGAGTCGAGTATACTCTGTGATTTTTCTGTCTATTCATTGCAAAATTGTGTCACTTGTTCATCACACCGCAAAATAAGTGTACAGTGCCATGAAGAAAAAACAGTTGACGAAGAGGATGAAGAAGTAAAGAAGAAGAAGAAAAAGAAGAAGAACAGAGGAGGAGGAGGATCGCTAGGAGGAGGAGGAGGAGAAGAGAAGAAGAAGAAGAAGAAGAAGAAGAAAAGAAGAAAAGGAATTCCCTGAAAAATCCAATATAGCAATTGGGGCAATTTTCTTCCTGCCTTGAATAGGTCTATAACTGTTCCCTGATATTCATTATCGCCACAAATAGTAAGGCTGGTGAAATATAATGTCAGAGGTATAGGTAGAATAGAGAAGACCCGGAAACAGGCCTATTCAGATATGAAAACCTTTGCAAATAGTGGAAGACAGACTAAACATTTAATATTACCATTTCATTTGAATGCCTTATTGGTGCCCTCAAATCCGCTCCCCCCCCCCCCCAAAAAAAAAAAAAAAAAAAAAAAAAACGAAAAAGAAAACGAAATTATCCGAGAGGATACTCGGATACGTGCGCGAAAAAAAAGAAGAAAAAAGGCATCAACAACGATTGCATGCGTTTAGGTCATCGTAACAGCAGAAACAGAGCCAGCGGAGATCCATCAGGCAGAGAGATGCCAGCGCAAGCAAACACCGCCTCCGCAACTTACCCACCAGTGTACTCCTCTAGCTCTCGCTGGATCCACCCACCCACACAGAACTCGCGTGCGCAGCGCGCCGCCTGCTGTCTGTGTTTACGGACGATTGTAAAGAGATTGTAGTATGCGATATGCGGCACAACAGCTGAGGAGGAGTTCCATCACATTCACAATTCGAGGTAAACGTTAGTAGTATTTTTATCCACCATATATATGATATATTATGCGCTAGCAACCTGTCAGTGGTTAAGTGAGTGGCATGGAATCAGCAGGGCTATGAAAATCTGCAAAAACCGAGAAAAGGGACAGTTTCTTTTGCAGTCATCAGTCGATCGCGAGCGCGATCGAGCGTACATGTACTCTATACTGGCTTCGTACACCTGCACCTTGGCTTCATCATCAGGGTAGGGAGGTGGTGGGGAGACCTACTGCACATCAATTCGATAATACCAGTACAGCATCCATCCGCATTTATATTCTGATAGTGGTACAGCTAGCTATCGCCGCCGACTTGATATTGTCTCATCACGAATCGTGCTAAAGTAAGGGTAAGGGCTTTTAAGGCTTCATTTCATGGAAGTTTTACGTAGGAATAGAACGTACTGACTCGCAAATCTCACTTGGTACATGTAGGTCTATTTCTTTTTAAATAAGTGCGACAACTGCAAAGACAAAGCCTTATTTAAGTTGATGATTGATAATGACATTGATATTGTAACGATGTTAGTATTTTTGTACGATTCACATGGATTCTACGTACAGCACAGTTAAAGTTTGTAATGACTGACACTAGCTAGGATAGGTCTAGATTGAGTCTCTGAGATTGAGGGAGTATTAAATAGTAGAAACTATTGGTAGATCTATCTAATGAAAAAAGTCAAGTCTCACGTCTCCAGTAGGCCTACTACGTACGCTTTTAAAGGAGCGACCTCCGTATCAATCATTTTTAAGACTTTTACATTTGAATAACTATAACTTTAAATTAGTTACGGTACCGGTATACCAAATACAGTTTCAGAATGTGTAATGATTGGGTTGAGGAATAAAAATCAATCCCTGATTGTTTTCAAAATTTGCGACAAATTGCAATGAAGAAGGATAATGACATGGCAGCCTCATCATACGAATGCATTTGATATGAGTTGGGGCTCCTCAATGAAGCAAAACAAAAGAAGATGCATACATTCTACACCGGTGAACTTGTTAAGCAAGTGGAATTTAGAATGTAATGAAATTACACTGCTACATTTCTGAAATATGTAAGGCTCCTATGTCTTCCGTCCTAATATGTCATCAACACTGACAATGTTCAGTGTAAATTTGTTGTTTTTTTTTTTCAAAATCAGAGTATTTCTGTGCTCAAGGACTACAACAAATTCCACAAATCTATAATTGGAGATGTCAATTTATGTATGTACTAAATTATGATGTGTAATTATGAAAATTGTCTGGAATGCCCCTTTAAGGTCTTTACTTTACTTGAACTTTTCCAGAACAATGGTATAGGACAGGGCCTGTTCATCGATCAAGATTTGGTTATCATCTGCTGTTTATCTGTCCGTAGCCGGCACTAATTAATCTCATTCTAATATTAAAGTAAAGTGCAATCCTAAAATTACATAATAAACAGCATGGCAGGGTGGGGTGTAAGCTGCTTGAGACCAAAACATGTACTTTACAAGTGGAAAGTTTCACGGTGTTGAAATTTTCGCGCATTTCGGGGAACCAGAAGCTAGCACGAAAATAAAAGCACACAAATATTTTTATATATGCCATTTGTTCCAGTATAAAATTCGGTGGAATTTAAAACATGTGAAACTCTTCTTAATTACCTGGCCAAACACAAAAATTTAGTCACGCGAAAATATCCACTTTTACAGTACAGTACCACATAATGTAATTACTCATGTAGTATAGTGAAATGCAACTTTTCAGTGCTCATCTTGGCTTAATATTCTTGAAGGCATTAACACAGAACATGTAACTATACAAAGCCACGTCGCTGTAAAAACGTGACAGCGTGCTCTGCACGGCTTCTGGATTTGCCTAGTTTCTGGACCATAATGTGAAGATGTTTTTATTGATTATATCCAATCAATCCCAGTAATTTCACTCTATACACTGTTGATAATGAAGTGGTCTATAATAACATTTCAACGAATCACAAGTCTTCATTGATACTGTGTGCATTTCTAATCGGAAATTCAGGGAGCAAATGTAGCAAAAGCAGAAAAAAAAAAGTGGAGTTCTAAGAGTTTTACAAGATGAAATAGCCATGGAACTGCTGCTTCCAATGTGGCTATTATCTCCTTGCTATGCCAGCTGGTAAAGAAGACTGTGATCAATAACATTTGGATAACACTGGATAACAATGAATTCACTTTGGAAGCTAGCACATAATTCTTTTGTGTTAAAAGGCGTAAGTTACGATTTGCAGATGAAACAAAAACCCAGCATTAGTGCTTTAAAAATATTTCTGAAGTATGAGTGAGGGATAGAAATAACCACTGTGAGAATTTGAATCATGAAAAATCAATATTAAGTAAATATCGTAAAGAAAATAATGTGAACAACAGTTATATGTATATTATGAAAATGTTTCCAGACTAAACCATCTACAGTTACGGTTTATTGAGAAAAATATTGATGTAGTCTCCTTATATTTTAGGCTTTTTTGGTGCAAATTCTACATTATAGGCAGGGATGCCAAGTTCAAAAAAATTTTATGGGTGAGATTTTCATGACTCCGCATCTTGGCGAGCGAATGTGCGCGTGAGCGAGGGTGTGGGAGGGGTTTTTCCCCCCTGTGGCCTCCCACGGTAGGGAACTTTTCCAATTTTTAGCTCTTAATGATGCGACCAGGTGCATACTTGAGTGACTATTTTCTATACATTTTGAAAGACAAAAGGAAAATATACCTTCAATTGCAACTATCATTTTAATCTTTTGAGCTACAAATGTACGCTCATTATTTTTGGCCCAAGTTGAAGACTTCACCCGATGCGTGAGAAAAATGGGTGCCGTGCGTGAGATCGTGAGATGGCCCCTAAATGCTTGAGTCTCATGCAGAATGCGTGAGACTTGGTAGCTCTGGATAGGATGTTTTGTGGTACAACGGTACACATGCAATAAATGTTTTGAAAATCTTGAAAATTGTTTAAATCACTGTTCCCAAAGGTAAACGGGACCTTTAACTTGCACTGGAAATATGCTGATGGAGTTGTCCTTTCTTTCCGTTACTCTGAATATGCTGATAATTAGGGATACATGTACATCTGCAAAACGGGTAGCAAATGCCCAATTAGCAAGGACCGAGATCTCCCCTTGAAACATATAATTAATCAAAAGAGAATTTCAATAAATTTCATTTTTTGATAAAAGTACACATTCCCTTGAGTTGTCACTGACATATGTTAAGATGATATCATTTCCCCTGCCTTTTGAAAGAGGCAAGTCATGTGCTTTTTTATTAGGTGAGAAAGTGAAACTTACAGTTGAATTTTCTTTTATATATTTCATCATTCTACACAAGTTTGTATGTGACATTACAAGTTGTAGTTAGTCTTCTCATCCAGCAGTGACTGCACAAAAACTTTTGAAATTCATAACCTTTGATCGGATTGTCTGATTTTCCTCGAACTTTTACTTATCTGTTTTATTTCAGATACAATGTATTGCTGCGTTCTCTCAGTTCACATGTGATATGAAAGTGAACTTGTCCTTTAGTGGTAAAGGCATTTCAGATCCTGAAACCTCCATGTCTTCAAATCAAATACAGTGCTTCTCAAACAATGGGCTGCAATATCTCCCTGAAATAAAAGTGAAAAACAAAAAAGTGTTTTTGATCTACAAATGTACAGTGCAACTGTAAAAAAACACAACAACAAATAAATAAATTAAAAAATAAGGATGAAAAGGACCCCAAAGACTTGGAAAGTGGGCCTCAGGTTTTGTTTTGTTTTGTTTTGTTTCTTTTTTGTAAGTTAAGGAGCATGGTCCTAATGCATCGATCTGTAGTTTATTAAACAAGGGCACTGCCATGTAAAAATGATGTACACTGTATTGCTGTTAGGTGAAATGAAGATTGAATTACATGTACATAATACATAATAAGGCTTTGATTATGGTGACTGTATGATCTGCATGTACATGCTCCAACAGCCTTATTTGCGAAAGCACATTATGTCTCCAGAAATTGATCTTTCTAATTGTCTCGCTGAAAGCAGTGCACAGTGAGTAATGTGATGACTATTCATGGTCTATACTAAACAAAAATTGCCCCCTGCGTAGACATGCACATAATGCCAGAATGTTATCAGCATAATCACCTGTAGCTGGGATGCAGTCAAAGTTCAGGGAGGCATTTTTTGAACAAATATTGCACTGCCAGCGTATAATTCCCCGCTCGAGATGGTTGCTTAGCAACCATACAACAAATAGTGTGCAGTACACAGGCAAGGGAATTCCCCTCCAGTGTTCCCAGTCAGCCAGGCTGTTATTGATTGTCTTGCCCTCATCCCAAGGCTCATTGTACCTGCTGTGTGTAAAGAAACCAGTTTGAGCCCATAGAGGGGCCACCGAGTTGAATATCAACACTTCCTCATTTTAGACACTACTACACCTTCACCTTACACCCATTGTAGTATATCACCGTGTGATGTCTTCATTTCAAATAAATTTTGGAGCTTCAAGCAGTGTCAGTTACACCATGGAGAAGAGACCTGTAGCCTTTATAGTGAGACACCCCGTTATACATATTTCTTTGCCTTGTTGAAGCAGCAAGAAGTAAGGGACATTTGATTTGTTAAATATTTGAGAAGCTGTTGTATACATATCAAATCTGATATATCACTTTCATGGACATTGCTTTGAAGTATGTTTGACTCTTGATTTTCTTTTCGATTGTCTTTTTTTTTTTTTTGGATTGTCTTCTTCTTTGGGGGGGGGGGGGGCAATATGGCCTTGATGCTATTATTATAAATTTGTTTCTTGACTGTTGTTGCATTGACTACATAAATGCACAATTGAATTTCACATGTTAACTTCTCATTGCAGAGACCAGATTGGTGCAGAACATTGGGGCCCTTTGCTCAGTAGCATTATTCTTGGTCAGAGTGTGGACATGCCTATCTATTCAAATACCGTCATAAAAGAACTTTTATTCGCCTGGAAGATGACCTTGGATAACCTTTAGTTACGCAATCGCAACGCGCAAACACCCAGCCGGAACTTGGGAGTCTATGTGAAGAGTACAACTGGGGCTGGTCACTTCAGTAGCAGAGATGACGGCTCGGTGCTTAGCCTGCTTTCTTTCCAAGAAATTGATGTCTGAGATATCTACTGCATGAACATGTAACTGTGTGAAAGTTTTAACCAGCCATAATTGTATCTCGGTACTCCGCTGTTGCTACTAAGGCAACCCAAGCATCGACGTGGACTATTAATTGGTAGCAGCAATTTACTCAGTCACCATGGCTTGCTTCCCAGCGAGTTGTCAAGAACTCACCTGCAGGGATGCCCCACCCAGAGTGCCGGACTTCCCAGGTGAGGTTTTTGCCTTTAGTTGTCAATGGTTTTCTTTCCATGTGGACAACTTTACTACTAGATATTGCTGCCCAAAAATGTAGAGAAGAAAAAGTCACCACATCTTTCCACATGTGTACATTACGGTGTGGATGAATACCACTCTCTCATGAAAACATGAAAATGTCAGTTATCCATAACTTTTCTACAGTATTTTGTGTTCCTCTGCTTTCACTGAGTGTGTGTTCATGCAAGTCGACTAGAACATGAAATGGAACACCTGTGCTTGTTTTAGAAATACAAGCAAAGTTATGTTGATATATTAGTGAAAAATAACTCTGAAATAGAATTATTTAGTTACTGTATTTCTTGCACTGACACCTGTCCTGTTGTAGTGTCTTCTTTTATATTGTGACAGTGTGTGATACACAAATACCGTACATTTTTCAATGTTGCTGTGGTGACATACAATACACTGTATGTCCTCCCTCCAGGGCCCCATTTCATAAAAGATGTTAGGATGACAACTCTTGGTGGAATGACCACTTTCCACAGCAAACCGCCAATCAGGAAGCTGTATTCTTGTCGTTACCATGGCAATAGTCATTCCAGCAAAGAGTTGTCATCAAATAAACTCTTTATGAAATGGGCCCCAGGTGCTAGAATTATTTAATGACGTTTAATGTCAACATGATTTTCTTCAAGGTACAAAGCAGTTGTAAACCTGTACCTTTTCTTGTATCCTTCTTGTCTCCGTAGAGTTTTCTGGGCCAACAACCACAATAGGTAAGGTTTGTGTGTGTGTGTGTGTGTGTGTGTGTGTGTGTGTGTGTGTGTGTGTGCATCTGTTTGTGTGTCTGTCTCTGTGTGTGTGTGTGTGAGAGTGTATGTGTGTGTGTCTGCATACCCTCTGTGTATGTTTCCATGGGAGTATGTTTGTTGCGGATACATTACAGTGACGAATGTTCCATCCCTTTTCAGTCTTTGGAAGATATGATGCATCAATGATGGAATGGTATTGTGTGTTCAAAACATCGAACTATAGTATGAGGGTGATAGAAATAAACCGCAATGTGCATTTTATAATTTCTTATTTGAGGGCAGATTTTGGCACCAGTTTTTACTGATATATGTCAGACTGTACTATAGGGAAAGTAGAGTACAGCATTCTGTATGAGAGAATGTAACAATTGATACATTTATTCTTATTTTACCTCATACATTGCAGGTAAGCCTAAAACATTATCCACCTTAATTTGTAGCAAAGATCACAAAAAGTCACAAATCCTAACATTTAGCGACTCATTGGCAGCAATTTCATCTTCACTGCAATGTTCCAGTCTTTGTGATGAAACACTTACTTTGCATTCAATAATCAACAAATCTCTAATTTTCTCTTTCATCAAAACAAAGCTATAAAATAAACTCTTATTATGCGCAAAACAGACTGATATTCAAATTCATCATACATATCAGAGCACATCAGTACCATTGATGGCACAAATGCTAATATTGAAGTTTCAGAATCCTGCATATTACATGTAAGCATAATTCAAAATTCATTTTATGAAGGGTGTAATTATGTTCCTCAAAACATTTAGTGAGTACTTGAAGATTCTTCCTCGTATGTTTCATGTGTTTCAGTCCAAAACTTCAATGTTTCTTTGATAATTAAAATACAATGATATGAAATTATAACAGGCAAATCATGGACATTGTAAGGTGCAACACAGTTAATGGAAGCACTAGCCTTCAGATGAAATGGATGTGAGTCCAAATTAGTATTACAGTGTAGATACCAAAATGCATAAGAAATTTTGAGTTGGTTCAAATTTTAAGAGAAAGGCACATCACATTGGTAAGGTGTGTAACAAGTCAAGAAAAAAAGAGACCAAATAGATTTCAAGCTTACAGCCTTGTAGAAAGTCTGAATTGAACAATATGTGGCAAATATCTGAAAGTGTGAATATAGTTGAATTGGCTTGTTTTCTGGGTGTGACGTCAACCAGAAATGGGAATTTTGCCATATTGTATGATTTTGGAGATGAATAGATTGTCCGTGAGTGAAATTAGTTTGTAATTTGAAGCCTGATTTTTATTCTTAACAGGTTTTAAGCAGATTCACATCATTTGATATGTATTGCATTTTTTTTTTGACGGAAAAGATTAAAATGCATGATTTGGAGTGAGTTGAATCACCGGCCACTGAGATACGCTGTACACTGTACCATGCTACGAGTACACTCCCTGCATAACACTCTGCATTACTCCCAGTATTAAAACTGCATGCCTCACCATATTGCTATAAAACTGCATGGTGTGGCATTTGTGTGCGTGTGTGTGTGTATTTGCTGACTGCCATATTCTCACTTACCATCGATAGCAGTCACAATTAGACCCCGTTTACGGTGCAAGGAGCCCGCCTTCATTTCAGTGTAAACACGCAAAAGGTCAAATGCGGGGCCAAAATTGGCCGTGCATTTGGCCACGCTCTGGAGGTGGTCTCGGCCTCTTCTCAATGTAAACGCAAACTGGGCCAAATGCGCGGCCAATTTTAGTCTTCCAGACCCTCTGCACGTACTATTTTGCTACTCATGGTAGTAACCCCCTCAACGTCGAAAATTAGTATAGATTAAGGTGGTTTTGTCCTGCAAAGGATTTTTCCTTCGGCAAAGGCCTTTGCCTGAACTGCGACTTCGTCGCCACGGAATCCAGTTGCAAAGGGTCTGAAAACCAGACTATACCAAATTGCGTTTGTTTACAAGGAGAGCGCCACTACGACAAAATATTGAAAGGTTTGAATTCAAAGCGCGGCCGAGCCCGTTAGTGTAAATGGACAAAATTGCAGGGCTCGGCCCCGCAATTGAGGCTGGGCTCGGCCGCGGCTCAGCCCAGCCCCGCACTGTAAACGGGGTCCAATTGTACTGATCCATTCGTAGTCTGCATTTTAAGTGTTTACTATTTAACAGAAGGATACAGAACTTAATTGTACTAGATTCAGAAGAATGCCCCATAATTATGACACTAGAATATATTATTTTATTTAATATAGATGAGAATGATTGACTTTATTCCATCCAAAGAGAGAAATGCACGAATATAATGTAAAGGGCTCTCTGAAGATACTCTAAAATATTAATGGGATTGAACCATACAAGACAGGCTGTGAATTTGGGAAATTTTTGGGTAGAGATGTGTGTAAAAGATTTGTGGAAATGGACACAGCGGAAGTTAATTCCATGTAGTGCAAAGGCAGCCTTTCACTTTAAAGGGCAGTTTTATCCTTGCCTGGTTTCTGTCATTTACCATTTTTGATGATGTTTTTAAAAAGGCAATCAAAAACAGATGATTGTCTTGTATTTTTGAAAGGAATTACATGCTTTCTTGTATAAATATTGCGACTGGACTTCCATGCCTATTTACTTGCATACAAATGGACATCTGTAAATAGACATAATATCATGCTCTCTATTGCTTGTGACATTTGGGAATATGACTGTTTTACATCAACTCCCTTCATTCCAAACTTGTCAACATTCATCTGGGTAACATATTCCAAACTGTGTCAGAGTGTCCGTGATATAAATTGTATACAACTCCCAAGAACATCAACTACATTAGAATCAAAAGTTGTGAGGGCATTTTGACTTCCTTGCATGCTTCATCAGAAACTGCCACATCACTAGCACCAACTGGTACTGATGTGGCAGTCTCATCCATGGGTGACCATTCTTCCTCAGTAGCCACTGACTTAACACCTTCCGGAACGTTTAAAACAGCTCCCACCTTCATGACAACTCCAGTCACAGATGACCGTTCTGCTTCGACGTCGCAGGGTAAGTCGAGGGAGCAAAAAAAAAGAAAAGAAAATCATTAAAATATTATGCTTTCCTTTCTTCAGCAAGTTATTCGCCTCCCGTGTCTTCTTGGTGAAAGTGCTGCAGCTTTATACGCAATTGGTCAGATGCACACTCTTATGGATACCGTAGTTGTCCAGCTCGAGTGATGTGTACAAACTCATTTAGAATGAAGAAAAGTAAACGATTCTAAAAGATTTATCATTCTGATCTTTGGTAGTAATATCACCCAAGATGTTTCAACAACCAACTGTTGTTGTTGAAAACATGTTTTTTTTTTGTTTTTTTTTAATTAAATCCATCCTGTCATTAAAATGTGTGGCAGGTACGTGTGTAAGTGATTGATGATACATGCGTACACATATGTGCACTTGTACACTTGTAAAATTAATCTTATGTACAAGTTTGCATAGCAAAAAACAGAAACTCAGCAAGCAGACACATGTTACAAAAAAGAGAGAAAGAAAACTAACCAAAGTGAAACCATGTGTAGCACAACCATCTCTTTACTACTAGACCCATAACTTTGTGTTTCAGCAAACTGACATGCACGAACGAAAGCTGTTTTGAAGTTTTTTGTTTTCTTCGAGTTGAGCTCTGCATTGTTTTCACAAGTTATACTAATATTTGCTAATTGCACTTTTTTCTTCTTTACATACTTGCACATTTGGTTTATAGTGTCTGAAGGCGTGTTACAATGATTTGTCTTTAACTTCTCGTTTTGTGTTTACAAAGACTAGATCTGCATTGTTTCTTTCTTTGATATTCGTACATGTTATCTCTATGTCAAATGCATTTGAACCTAACAATAGTGAGCTTTAGACCTGTGATGTGAACGCTAAGATGATGCTATTTGAATAAAAATGGTAGTGTGCACATTCGCGGGACAGCGGTTTCCATTGTCTAAATCCAGTAGTAAAGATGCATGGCCTTAGTGTTCGCATAGCAGATGTAAAGCTCACTATTGACTGTGTGTGAGTGGATGCGTGCAAGTTGTTATCAGAGTTTGAGCATTGACAAATTACTGACATGTTTTGATTGATTGATTATTTCAAACTCACCCACCTGCTATATAGACAAACAAATGTCAGCAATTCACCCATATTTGCTATCACTCTCAGAAATCACTGGAGTTTGGGTGACGGAGAAATAAAAAAAAAATGTAGTTACTGACAGAATGTAATATAATTTGATTAAGCATACATTTCATCATCATCATCCGAGCATGAACATTCATCACTTCTGATATTTTCTTTCCTGTGCAGCTTTCTTTTATTGAAACTACTGGTCAAATGAAGTTGGGGTTTCTGGGTGGGCTGCAATTTCTAAACTATTTCTGGCCATGGAGAGCACACATTAAAAGTTGGGCTCTGATACTCCTGAAGCAAGCTTGGTTTAATAGAATGATACAGAAACCAGTGAAAGTGAGCACAAGGGACAGATTCAAAGACATTTCATTATTATCACTATTACTGTAATCATTAATTTCATTATTTTTATTTCTGTTATTATTTTATCATCATTATCATTACTATCATTCTTAGTTGTTGTATATGTAGTAGTAATAGTACATTATACCAAGCTAGCGTAGTGGTAGTAGTAGTAGTAGTAGTAGAAGAAGTAGTTAGTAACATCTTCATCATAATTTGATAAGTTTGCAATCATACATGCATAATAACCATAATGCCACATAATGCTCATCAATATTACACCAAAAAAAAAAAAAAAATGAGATGAAGAGAGAGAGAAAAAAAAGCAAAAATATGAACTTAACTGCTTTCTCCAGTAGGTAAGTAGGTGCTGACATTGTGAAAAAGATGTAGGGACTGGATTAAGATCGGCATAAAAGAAACATCATATCTATCGTGGCAAAAAAAAAGATAATATAAAGTTTTGGTACCTCAAAAGTTTCCCTGAGTTTCCTTGTCTTCGTTTGCAATAATGGTTTTGTACAATACGTGTATATTGATTGTCGTGGTACCGCGTCGAGTTAAACTAACGGCTCGTTCGAATTTTTCAGAGCCCGCTCTGCTCTGGTAGGAAACCATTATTGCATGATTACTAAGACATGAGAGCACTTTGGGGCGAGTAATTCTCACAGTGTTACATATGAAAGGTACTTTATCCTGAAACACAAACTAAGACAAGGAAACTCAGGGAAACTTTCGGGGTACCAAAACTTTATATTATCTTTAATGATGGTGATGATTAAGTCTCGTCCAAAAGGAATTTAATACAATAAGGCATCCTACTATAGCAAGAGAATTTTCCCACTCCCATCTGCATGTTGTTGTATCATAGTCATACAGAATATTGTATATTGTCCTTTGTAACAGTAGTACTCTAGTATTTGACTTCTACATGTTTGATGATAGTGAATACATAAGATAGATATACTTGTAAATGTCTAAAATGAGTAGATAGATAGGTATTAGATAAATAAATAAATGGGATTGGGTTTACTAATGAGCACATGCACAAGGAACCATGCAAATAAGATTTATATTAGATGCATAGGTCGGTATAACAGGAGAATGGGCAGAAAATTGCTGCTAGTTTTACACGTCATGAAACCGTGACAGACAGCACGTTTTCTGTGACAGCGTAGGCGACAGGAATAGAGCCAGTTTTTCTTCTCTGACGTGCAGAGCCCATTACCACCACTGGATCCACGCAGCCCAGTGAATTACCGACGGGGGCGGACGATATGACGGGTAGCCCCTCGCCCTCGTCTGAAACCCCAATCATTGACTCCACAGGGCCTTTGACTGGGCCGACTACTGGCCCGGGCACAGGTCCGGGTTTTACCCCAGGTGACCCAGGCAGTAGTATTCCCCCTTCTGGGTCCACTACGAGTCTTTCCACTTCAGGTGAGAACTGCTCTCAGGAATATCTAATCACATGCAAGGCAGTCATTGCTTCCCAAAATCTCTAAATGTAATTCCATTTCTTTGTTTGATAAAAAATAAAATGAAATAAAATTGTACACAAAAAAAAATGGAAAATCTTTATTCATTACTGCATTTCCTATGAATTCCTTGAGACTATGCTACAGTATTAATGTTAGTCGTGGATGATTTCATTGTTGTAAAGAAAAATCAATTGAAGCTTATTTTTTCAATGCAAAATGCCCTGTGGTGTTTGTAAGGTTGTTGGTGCATCACAGCAGTACAGTGCGAATGCGAATGCGAAATTGCTTTGTTACGGCAGTCAGACTGTAAGAATTAATTTACACACACACATACACACACAAAATCACTCCGTCCTCTGGTGTTGACTGAAGCAATGATGGTATAATGCTCAAAGCTGATGCATTGTCAAAGCAGAAACAAGGGTGGTGGAATATTAAAGGAGGAGCTACCTATGATAATGTGTATGTATTAGAATAGTTAATCTAAGCCTCTATACACAGTTCAGTGATGTGACCTTTCAGTGCAATTCCAAATTGTGTTCAAGTTAACTTTACATATATGTACATGTAAATGACCTGTAGAATGGGGAGATGATGTAATGGCGTAGTGGGGGGGGGGGGGGGGGGGGAGCGGTCATACAGTCTATTATAATGGGAAGCTGGCCCGACTTGGGTATTTGGGAATTCCTTGGGTACAGCTTTCTGCAGTACACAGCTTACATGAAGCTGAAGAATCTGGACATCACACGTTCAATACCGAAGAGCACATGCTTTGGTGCACATACGTATTCGCTGATGTCCAATTCTATTCTAGCAGGCCTGCGCTAGTTGTGGTGTTCAAATGTAGCACAGTGAGCAGCGAATGAAGATGGATTCCATTGAGCCACCCTTGTCTCCCATGCTATTAGGTCTCAGAAGAACAGAATGGAGAAGGTTTAGCAGGCTTAGATATACACAAAATAAGAAAGTAAAGGAATTACATAGTTACACTTATATTCACCAGATAGTGTTATCAAATTACCTGAGCCGATCATGTCTTCAACTTACCACTCTCCCACGGGTTTGTGCAAAGAGAATGTAGAAATTTGGGTGAACTACAGTCACTTTCCATCCAAAAGTCATTTGCTAGATTGTCACAACATTACAATTCATGTGAAGGATGTTATTTTTTATTTTATTTTCATTTTATTTTCATAAGTGTCATTTAGTTCAAACTTGTCAGCATTTCAGTGTGAAAATTATGACTTGTGACATCGTCAACACATCAAACTTGAGTGTTCCTTGTAGACATTTAAACATTTTGAAATACCCAACTTTCTATTTCATTTACAAGCGTGTCTAAATAAGCTGATTCTGGGGTTTTCTGTTTGGATTTTATGCTACTAATGCTGCCTAATATGCAGAGTGGACTTTTGCACCAAAAGGAGACTGGTGTGTGATAGTTGAATCTCTTATTTGAATGTCAAATATGCAGGAAAAATGGAATGAATGCTTGAGAAGTGATGTTGGTAAATCATTAACCATGTGAAGAAGATGAGAGCATGTGATGTCACTCATAGAATTCATCTCAGTTCATGTAATTTCCAGGATCTTATTTAAACAACAACAACAAAAAAAGGCTGGTCTACTTTATCTCTCGTTCAAGTGCTATAAAAGTATTGGAGTTAAAGAGAAAAATGACAGCAATACACTAAATGTCAGAGGAATAGGGGCAAGTCCAAGATAAGGTCCCCTCAGAAGGCAAAATTTCATCTTTGCTCAATATTGACATATTTGGTATCATTTTGAAGCTTATGAGTTGAAGTTTTGATTTCCATGGAGGAAAAAATGATATTATGTAAATTTATGCAAATTGCAAGGGCTTCATTTGCATAAATGTAAAACACAGCGTTACGTATGGGACATTTATAAAAATTCATATTTATTCAAAGGAAAGCAAATTCTATTTGATCAATATGTGGACATAAGAAGTTCATCAAATAGTTTAACTTGGTATGAAAATTTAGGGATTATGCAAATGATTATGCAAATTAGCTCGTGTCCTATCATGAGATGTCCCATACGTAACAAAATGAGGTCAATTTTTTAGGTTTTTTCTGAAATTGCTTAGGTTATTTGAATGCCCTTTTGGAAAGTTCTAATTTATTGTTTAGAGAAATTAAATACCATAGAAAAAAGAAAAAACAGTAAAAGAAAATTTTTTTATTAGGCATTGAAATAATGTTACGTATGGGACAAATGCGTTACGTATGGGACATCCTCATACATATTGCATGTTAATGCATGTAGCTAGCTGGGAAGGTCTCTCAGTACACAAATGGTCAATCATCCTGAAGAAAGCATCCCAACTTTGTAGCTACTTTTTGAGTTATAGACACTTGAAACAATACATATACTTGACTGAACAATTTTCAGAAAGGGGGAGGGGAAGATGGCAAAATACACAATGAAAAGCAGCATTAAAGGGATGGTACATTGTATAGTTTTTGTAGAAACGGGGATTCAGTTTTCAACATTTTATGAGATGACTGGAAACCAATCATATGAATGACTATTTAAAGAGCATACAATTCTAAGACTAGAGGAATTCAAAGTTAATTTGATGGAGATCCAATGTGAAACGGTTGTGATATAAAAAAAAATAAAGTAAAATGATTTTTTTTTTTTAATTGCAAGTGATACACAAATTGTCCTTATTCAGTTTCCAGTAGTAGCCACAACAAAATTCATGGGTATACATACTGAGGTGTGATTCAAATCAATGACTTGACTGCTAGACAAACATCATACATCTACTCGATTACTGAAATTCCACGCAGCAGGTATTGCTTATAACCTCTTAAAATTAATATTTCTTGTGTCAAGTTGTTTTTTATTGAAACTAAATGGCAAACTGCCCTTCATCAGTGGAAGTAAACACTTAAAACTATCAAATTTTTTAGTAGTAACTATCCTGATAAAAATAGGGCATACATACTCAGTTTGGTCATAAAAAATATAGAATATGATTGAATATGATTATGATGGTAGATATTTGGGGGATATTGTTCCCTTGAAAATCTGGATCAGTATTTGAGTAATTTCAACTAATTCCACCTCAATAATCATGCAAAAATTTGTTTAAGGGTATTTTGCAAAATTATTTTGCAAAATACCCATAAACATGGTTCTCCACACACTAAACGAATGGGGGACAATGGGCATGCATACTCAGGTTGGTCATAAAAATATGAAAATATGATTGAATATGACTATGATGGTGAATATTTGGGGAATATTGTTTCCTTGACAATCTGGATCAGTATTTGAGTAGTTTCAACTGATTTTACTTCAATAATTATGCAAAATACCCATAAACATGGTTCTCCACACACTAAATGAATGGGGGACAAAGTGTCCCATACGTAACTGTCCCATACGTAACACGTCATGTCTGTCTTTAATTAGAACCTGTAATTAGAGCTTTTTGCCTAATGACATGAAACTTACCTGTGATAATCTTGAGTGTTGTGACTTTCATCACAGTGAGTTACAAGTTGTAGAATGAAATACTTTCAGAGAGTTTTGAGGTTGAAAAAAATGTTCAAAAAAACAAAATTTTTCTGGTCCCATACGTAACGGCACATATTTTCTCTTCTAGAATATAATTGTCAAGGTCATTTTTCTCAATTTTTTACATGATTATACTTCTCCTAGATATCAATCACCATGATAAAGTTCAATATGATCAAAGGCCATTAACACTATTTTTCAGGTCATAAAAGTCTCTGAATGTCCCATACGTAACGCGCGTGTTATCTTGGACTTGCCCATAGAATAAGAAAAATGCCATTGGTGATCGATGTCAGTAGTGTAACTATCTAACATCAGATATTTTGTGTGACAAATGTTTACAAGAAGAAGTTAAGACTACTGAAGAATTTCTTTTTTGTGAAAAATGCAGTTTGATTGTTGTGAGATGTCTTTTGCTAAATGAATTAAATGAATGACCAACCATGAATGAATGAATGAAGGAATGAATGAATGAATGAATGAGTGACTGAATAGATGACTGACTGAGTGACTGACACTGAATAAATGAATGAATGAATAAATGACTGACTGAATGAATGACTGACTGAATAAATGAATGACTGACTGACTGTCTGAATGAATACAAGATGATACAGTGGTCTCCCATTGAAATGCAGTCCTCAAGACTGGAAGTTTTCTTTCGTTACATCGAAATTTTGTTGTAACCAAACAAACAATAAAATATAGAGTGGATAATGTCGCGGTTTAAGTTTTTACTTCGTTGTAAGTGGAATTTCGTTATAACCGTGTTTGTTATAACGGGAGTGCACTGTATCATCCATCAAATTTGTAATTGTTGTAATCATGACTAGTACCTTTGTTTTGGTAGAACATGTGGTATAAGATATATCTGGATTGTCTGATTTTAGTAGTGAAGTGTCAGTATTCTTTTGTACTGTTTTACCTTTACTTTCTCAAAGTCAAGATTTCCTTTTAAACACTCGTAGGAAATTCAAATAATTTAATTGTTTTGTTTGTTTTTTTCAATTTGACATGCTATTGCAGGGAATCAGTTATGCCTCTTATAGAATTATTATTTTATTTCTTTTTTTTAGGGGGGGTATTTTTATGGTTCGCAGATGAGTATCTAATCATTCTTGGTAAACAGCAAATATTAGCCAATATGAAGGAGAATATGTACTGAGCAGATATTTTGTCTCTATAGAGCTTGTATAATATGAAAAACTGTACTAAAACCAGAAAGACTGTATTTCAGAGTCTCCTGAACACCTTGTTTTATAGCTCTCAATTTCAAGGTGTGTAGGCAAGTGTTGTGATGACAAGCCTGTGATACAGAATCTTTACTTCCATTGTATGAATGTATATGTACGTGTGATCTCTTTATTGTCATGTTCTGGTATTGTTTACTTTGTTATCTTTCTATTTTGCCTATTATACATGGGCAGTGGCTGGGTACTTTTATTGGTTGTAACCATAACTATACCAATTCATGTCTTGATTCATCACTCACGAAATTTTACGAGACAGAGACCATGCCATCCATGCCATCACAATCACCAACATTGACCTCGTCATCCATGCCATCGCAATCATCGACACTGACCTCGTCATCCCCACACTCACAACAAACCCTGTCACAAACGCCGCCAACTTCAGACCCACACTCGCCTATCTCATCATCATCAGACATGACAACACCAGATTTACTAACTCAAGCAACACTTGCAGATAACACAGAGGTAGTCACCGAGTTGGCAAGCCTTTCTCCCACAACTGAAGGTGTTGTAGCCACCACAACTGCCACAAGTGACCTTGCTACCAGTCCTGGTAAGACCACCACCAGTTGCAACAGCAGTTGTCTACAATGTTTCGTTTCTCGTCTCATGCTTGTCTGATAAGTGCCCATTGTTTTGATAAGTGTCGCTTCAAACTTTTCTGTGGTAGTTTTCTTTTCTTTAAATTGCTCTCTTTATCCCTATGGTCCCTTTTTATATCCTGCATAATTAAAGAAGTTGTTGCAATGTCATTAGCATTACAATATTTTTCAATTCTGTGCTACACTACCTGCAACTATAGTGGTATATGGGTCACTAATTCATTAAGAAATACATATATGCTTCTTGAACAAAACTGTTTTGCAAGTGGACTTGCATAGATATCCCAACTGTGTATTGACTGCACTTCTTTTTTTCTTCTTCTTCTTACTGTAATGGGAATCTGCCAAAAACAGGATTTTATCCCCTGGCATACATTGTAATTCACAACAAATTAGGACATGTATTATGACTGGTGTATATATTCTGCAGTATATTGTTACAAAGTTGTCATATTCATGCTCCAGAACAACAGCAACGCAATGAAGATATAAGTGAATATCAGCAGTTTTGTATATTATTCAGGTGGCAATATTTCAGTGTGTCAATGATTTTTGGAATGTCCATTACCATGGCACTCAACTTTGTAAATTCATGGAATGAAAACAAATATGCACAAAATATGGCATATCGGTACGATGTATGTATAATACCACCTCTAGGAGCTTGCAGAGATGCTATAATACAAATATTCTGAAGAGCGTTTGTTGACACTACAGGATAGAATGTGATTCTGTTATAGAGAGACTCAAATATTGCAATTTTCCAGTTCCTCCTCCTCTACGTTTGTGAATCCACTCCCATAGCAACTAATTGCCAGGGTCCCTATACAGTATTCATGAACGTGTGCATGCATAAAGACACGCATGTCCGCTTTTCACAGTCATTGATGCTGTTTGTTTTCTACACGTTGTATGTGTAGGAATAAAGTAGGGGTGATCAACAACCCATGTCGCTTGATTGGCAGTATCAGATTATTGCACTTTAGATTTAAGAACATCTGCATGATTAATTTTTGTGCTGAGGAGAATTTCAGTAATATTTTTTTGTGTCATGTATTCTGCAATGAGAACACTTTTGATAGACCTTTGAATATTTCCAAACACATTCACATGTTATCATTTTAATTTGCATTTGTTCGTTTCAGCACATTTCTTTGAAAGTGATAAGTTCTGCCCGAAATAGGGGAGATATTTTGATTATTTACTTCTTTGTCGTGGCAAATTGTTACATTAAATATGGTGCATGCTGGAAAACTAATCAACAAGAATGAGAGGATCAGCCAATGTTTGTAGAGGTTGTATCATTCCCTTAAAAAATATCTATATCATTGGTGTTTGTTTTAGATCGTTATATGGGCATGCTATTGAGTACTGTACATGCCATATATTTCACAAGCGTACAGTGTATTTTCCAAATTGGGTCATGTTTTGAGAGTATTGCAAGTGGAAGGATTTGTGATTAAGAATCACAATGGCAAATTAAGAAATACTTGTTAACCCTTTGCAAGAGAAACACTCAGAGATTTTTCATCTTGAAAATGTTATACATTGCCTTTGGTGGTGATATGGGAGGCAATATTTTCATGAGTTAGAGATTTCATGAATTATGTTCGAATCGTGAAGTTTGTAATCAAACAAAAACAGTGCAAAATATATGGTATGTTCAGTTCTCAAGATGTGGAGACGTGGGTGTACTTTAATAAGCTTTCTTTTTTTTTACATGCTATATTTCACCCTTGCTTCTATTAAAGAGTTTCACATCTTTCCATAAAACAGCATTATCAACCACAAACACATTAAATGCAAATTTGATGAGTTAATGATGTCACTGTGTCACAAATCCCTTTCTGGTCTGCACACAAAAGAAAATCTTCGTTAAATTCCCTCTTTTGAATTTAAATCAAAAGAAAAGTTTATACTGTAGGAAAGTTGTAAAATGATAACATCAGCACTTCATCAAATTTGAATGCATGTGTAAGACATTGTGAAATTAAAAAATTTCCTTAGAACTACAAATCAGTCTCCAAAATCAGATTGGAATCACATTGAATATGAGAAGCATTGCACTTTGTGAGAAGACCTCTTTGTAGAAAGTGAATCTAATTCTCTCCATTCCTTGAATATTGACAGAAGTAATATCTTTTTTCAAGAGAAAAGTTAGTCATCTCCCTCCTTGGAGATCGCATACAATTTTTTTTTTTTTTTTTTGCATGTTGCAAGTTGTTCATTTTATAACTACCATTTGACCTGCAGAAATAGCAGCACTACAAAATATATAGATCTCATAGTTTGTAGTACTTTAACTTTTCTCAAGTACTGTAGCTGAATATGTGTATACTGTGTTACATCAACATAACAGTTGAGGTTGGTTTAATACAATCCCTGCAAATTCCCGTAAATATTTTCCCCTGAAGACCTCGTAAGAACTATTCCATCCATCGTTTCGTACTCTGTGCAATTCCAGGCATGGAATCCAGTTTCCAGGCATTTTAACCCATTCGATACTAAATTCTGACATCCCCATAGACTTTACTACACAGGCCACCAGGTTCCCATATGGAATAGGTTAAACTGCTGCCAAGATCTATAGACAAACATTGGAAAGCTTTCTGGGTTTCAGAAACAACCCATACTATGTATAAAGCTATGAGATTTCAAGCGTTGAATTAACAGAAAGCATTATGCACACATACTTGTGAATACACTGTATTTGTGTTATCTATAAAGGTGTCTTGCTTCAAACAATGAATGTGGTAAAATTTTGTGTGGTCCATTCTGTGTGTCCAATGACAACTAAAGGTTACTTTGATCACCATCCATCTTATGAATTTAGGTAACATTCTCAAATAATATGTCACTGTGGTTTATGGGAATTGCAACTCTATAAGTGTAGCTCTGATGGTCATCGCTGCCCATGGGTAGTAACATGATTTAACTAACCTTGCGAGCACTACTTGGTCACAAACAAGGGTTTCTCAGTGCCCTCCTGCAGTCAAATTTTGATATATTTGCTATCGTCCCCAATTGCATGCTTGTGGTAGATTCATCCAAACCTTCAAAGGAAAGTTGTCAGTCATCCACTTTACAAGCTGAAATGTTCGTGTACAGATATTTTCGCGAATTGCTACTTGGAGGACATGTTGTTAATTTCACGGTTGCGAGGGTCACTGAACTTAGTTATTTGCACGTTGTTATTTTCGCGGTTCAAATAAAAGGCGATTTGCGAAATTTGCGAAAATTTCAGCTTGTACAGTATTGGCCAATAGATACAAGGTTGATTTCTCACAAGGAATAACATTCATTATTATTTGCATGTTTTTGCATATCAGTAGTGCTATTAAATGCATTCCATCGGTTCAATTTTTGCATATATTTGTACTTGATGTATTCTTCTTTTCTTTTTATTAGTGGTGTTTTGAAAATGTGAGAGTACATGTTTAATATGACCATAATAGTAAAATAGAGTGGAGTATACATACATTGTGAGTTTCTAACATCAACTAAATTCTACTCCACCATTGTGCTTGATTGGATGTGAATTATGTACAAGCAAGGAGTGGCATTGCCCTTTCAGAAAATTTTTGTAGAAGTAATATAACTCCCTGTTCTTGCTGGTACAGTGTATATTGAAGTAGATAATGACAAATACAAGGAGGAACACACATACAAGAAACAAATATAAGGATACAAAAGACCTGTAGAAAATATAAATTGCAATATTATTGCACTTCAGTAACAAGCTGTGTTACCACAGAGTATTATTTGTTGGAACACCTCTAATGCATGGTTGTACTATCTATCAAATTTGTGTTAGAAATTTGAGAACAGGCAAATAGGTCTGAAGTACATGTATATAGACAAATTAATTTGGATCTGAAACCTCTGAAAAAAGGAAGAAGATAGTGTCATATATTCTCCTACCGTACATCATTTGAGTTATGAATTGCATTCTGAAGTTATGGTCTGTGTCTAGCATTTGATTGTCGTGAACTTCATCACAGTCTTACGTCTGCCATTATTGTCCCGACAGAAATTGATAACTCTGCCTTTGGATTGTGCTTTGAATGTCCACAAACACTCCTGTGCAGAAGTTTACAATTTGTGATGCACCAACACTTTAAGGGCACATAATGTTTATGCTAGATTGTTCATTGTCATTAATACACAAATTCCACCAAGAAATGAGAATTGAACAACTTTCTCTCCATTTTTGTATATGTACATGTGTGTTTGTCTGTCTATCTGTTCCTATTTCAGCATGTCTCTAAACATATCCTATCATCATTCTGAATTCTAGAAAAAAAGAAATACAAAATTTTGTTATTGTGGAATAGAGCAATTGAAAATATGAAGTTGACATGGATGGTGTTGTGAATATGATGTGCTCTGACACCCTTCATATACTTTACTGTGTTTGTCTTATTTTTACTGGGCAACAATAGGAATCACATCTCCTACTACAAACTCTGCCCCAGAAGGTTTAAATCTCGGTGAGCATATGGACTTGATATGATCTATTCAATCATTCTTTTATTTGCTTTTTTTTTCTCATCAAAAACAAAACACAACTGTCTCCCAATGCTCCCAGCAATTAGCATTGTAATTTACTGTCTAAGATGAAATTTCATATCTGTACTATCAAGCTGCACATTTCAAAACAGTTGATGTATGTTGTAAACACATTCAGCTTCCCCCATTTCAATGTTCATGTTGAAAATATATGTTAGGTGTATCAGCTAGTCATGTCTTTCTTCTTCTTTTTTTTACATTACAAAAAAAAAAAATCTTTTTTTGAATGTATTTTGATATTTTCAAAGTGCATGCAATGCCCTCCATTTTATATTTCCAAGTTCCATCATATTTTTTTAAACAATAAATTGTCTCACTGTATAAAAACCTGTGTCACACTGGATGCAAACTCAGTTTCTGCATAAGTAGTGAGCACACATCTTTGAATGACAGTGATAGAAACTGGTCATTTCACCCTGTGATACCTTGTGATGTGTTCACAGTTCATCATGCTTACTGCTGAATTGATGGTAAAGTTTGAATATGTCCATGATATTAAAAAAAGAGAGAGTACATTACTTCCCATGCCAGCAGTATTCTTAAACAAAATTGAACAGGGGTAAGACAGTGCATTCATTGTGCATTAAATATCAAGTAGTTTCTACAGTACCTTGCTGTTCTTTGTTTTGTTATTGGTCTTGAATTTGTCAGTTATTCATTGTTTCAGGGTTTATATTTGCTCACACTTGCTTCCCATTGAATATGCCTTAGAAAATTTAAAATCCATCATTTTTTAGCTCAAGTGAGCTTTACCTATCGTATCATTCATTGTTTGGCAACCATTGTGCATCATGTGTTGTGCGGCTGATGTTTTGGGTATTTTTATTTTTATTTTTATTTTTTTGGAAATGGTTAGAGCTTCTTCCTTTGAGACCCCCATGATGAATTTTCACCAAAATTGGCAAGTAGCATGCCTAAAGAGAGTAATAGGATTTTACTTTGTTCAAAATGGTACCATGCTATTCTTGTTGGGGGGGGGGGGGGAGGATGGGAGGGCAGGAACCCCAAAGCCTAGGTAGTTCTAGTGCTATGATTTATAAGTTTATTCATGGCAGATCCAGGGGTTCCTTTCACCAAAATTGGCAGGTATCATAGAATTATGAAAGTATACATTTTATACAGGATGGGCGTCATGCTACTCTTCTGGACCTCCGAGGGGGCCCTAGAGCCCTAAAATTAAAGAATCTTTTTCTCTAGACCCAGCATTGATAGAGCTACACAAGAGTGGAGGGGGAGGGGCACGTTGTGGCCCATTTTTCACATTGTCATCATTTTTTTTTTGAAACATGCAGTCAATTTTTCATCAAACTTTACTGTTATGAAACCAGAAGTGCTCAAAGTAAATACAATATGTGCATTAGTGTATTCATTTTCAAGGTTGTGGCAGATCCAGGGATGGTCCGCTTGGGGCCAGGACCAAATTGTTGGCCACTTTTCACATTTTGATCTTCATCTTGAAAACATATGGTCATATTTTCTACAAACTTGGCAGGTACTAAAGGGAAGATAAACCCCAAGAACAATGTGGATTGAGTGAAAGCAGCAACATTAGTAGAACACATCAGTGAAAGTTTGAAGAAAATCGGACAATCGATGCAAAAGTTATTAATTTTTAAAGTTTTGGTGTTGGAACCGCTGGATGAGGAGACTACTAGAGGTTATGATGTATGAGTGGACAACAATACCAAGAAAATATAAAGAAAATACTACAAAAATCCTTTTTTCATGAAAATTACAAATTCCATCAACTTGATATTGACATATGTTAAGGGTAGCAATTATTCCCCCTGCTTTCTGAAAGCGGTTGGTCCACTGCTCTTTCATAATTCCAGAAAAGTGAATTTTTGTTGAATTCCCTTTATATTTTCTTTGTATCGTTGTCCACTCATACGTCATTTCCTCTAGTAGTCTCCTCATCCAGCGGTTCCATCACCAAAACTTTAAAAAGTCATAACTTTTGCATCGATTGTCCGATTTTCCTCAAACTTTCACTGATGTGTTCTACTAATGTTGCTGCTTTCACTCAATCCACATTGCTCTTTGGGTTTACCTTCCCTTTAATGCCAGAGTGACAAATATACAAATGGACACAGTGCCTTCCTGCATGGCGCTCCCCCAAAGCTCCCCACTTTTGCTATGTTCTTGATACTCAGCATGAATGTGTGTAAGGTTAACTTACAATACTCAGATGAATGCCAGACCTCCCAGGTCTCTCGTTCATTATGTTTCTGTGCAAAGAGTGCCAAGATGTGTCATGTACTGCCCTGATGGATAGAGCTTCCTACCATGTGCACAAAAGTCAACCAACAAAGAAAAATGAGTTGCTGCATAAAATGAAATAGAATTGATTTCCTGATCCATAAAATGTTCCTTCATCTTTGTATGATCTTTGAAATGTCATTGTGCAAAATGCTCTTTATGTCACTCATGTGTTACTATTCCATCAACTATTGCAATTGCAGTTCTCATGTAATACCGGTACTCCAGTACACACGCCAACTCAATGTATTTACAAGCAAGATGAGAGAATGACAGGATGATAGTGGCTTGTAAAGAATGCAAATGTGTGGGCATCAACTATGTACCATACCTTATGAATATTGTCCATTGGCATGGCTGTTCATGTTGAACAAAAAAAAAGAAAAACAACTATCACATTTTTTCTGCCTTGTACCTCTTTAAAATTCTCACTTTGACTTCATTGTAGCTTTTCTCTGTCTTTAATTATATGAAGATACACAGCAGTCATTATGTTTTTATTAACAAACACACTTCCCTTAAAGAGTTCTCTTCTGTCTCATACAAAAATATGTTCCTTTTTCCCTCTCTAGTGAATGACTTTTAAATATTCTACAACATGACGCCTGCTGTTGCCATGGTAACAGCCAAAAATGTTAAATGCTGAATGGATGGTGCTGTAAAGATCTGATGTCAAAGCCGTTGATTACGTTGATTATGGTCTTCATGTCAGTGTTGTGTGTATGCTGTAAAGGTTGCAGTTTTTTTATGACTGTTTCACACTTGTGTGAATGGTTATGACTGTGATGTTTTAGAGTGCAGATAATGGTCTCTGTCTTGAGAGAGTTTGTGTTGCAGCTTTTGTCAAAGGCATGTCAATATTTGTTTTAACTGAAAATGAAGAGTGAACCTATGAAGATATCATATTCTTTTTCCCTGTACAGTCATCCTCGCACAAGTCAAATAATCACCCAAGTCAAAGGTCTTTTCAAGTCCTCTTCTCTTTCATCTGTTGATTTTAATCCCTCATGAGTTGAATTTTCTCTTTTATGATAGTCAAAGCTATTTCTTCAGTCCAAATAGATTTGACTTTTAATAGTCAAGGTTGACTGTATGTGTTTCATGTTACTTGAGGAAATGCTGTGATTGCACTTTGCTGATGTGATGTTATGCTGTTTTCTTCTTTCAGGTCATTTCAACCTTGAATGAGGCAGACATTAAGTCTTGCCATCACATTAATTTCTCTCTTTTTACCCTGCCTGCACCTCTGCACGTGTTATTTGCATTCACCTTTAGTTTGCTTCCAGCATTTACTGCATGCTTTCACACAGAAAGACCAAACAGTTGCTTTGAAATTAACATGTAATTTTGGCTCTTGAACTTCTCATGTGTAATGATGTGTATTTGGACTGTTTCCTATTCAAACCTTCAAGCCTGATTTCCGACAAATATTTACTGTAACTTGTCTTTGCTTTTAAAAAATAACCATTAAAACTGCATGCTGTTTGATTTAACCACCATTGCTATTCCATTTTTAAACTATCTGATGTATGCACAAAGCGTTGTTGTTTTCTGCAAATTTTATGTATACGGTGTATTGCCATGGGTAATGCTTTATAAAATACTTGATTTCACTCTAACAAATCCAAGACAGCTAGCTGCAGCAACATGTCTGAAATGTACAGTGTACTAACACAAGCCAACTGTGTTATGCCATATATACAATGTATCTGGCAAGTCTAATTTTTAGCGAATCAGAGTTTTCTGACTATTTCAATTCGTAATCGTGGAGTACATTTTTTATCATGCATCTTTTTGTTTACTGTGCACTGTGTACTATGTAACAGTACATGACGTATGCCTGCATGGCATATTCATGTCGGAATCAGAATTAATATGTTTCCGTGGTTTTATCTTAGATTCGCAAACAGCAACCAGCTCACAAAATTTGCAAATGAAAAGACCTGGCAAAAAGTACTTGTATATGGCATGATGCAGTGGTATGTTATGCGAATCATGAAGTGATTGGCCGTTTCCAGGTAAGACAGTATGAAGCCCTTGGATGATGATACTCGCATCTTTTCAGGTGTCATGTGCAGTAAACAAGAGAAAAAATGTTAACTTCACAAGAGTTGCGCAAATAGTAGGACCAACATTGTGTGTCGTCGATAACAGTTTTTGAGTTGCTTGCCTTTGCCAGAAACAGTCATAATGATATTTTCAAGAAAGTGTTATCAGATTTTCAATGTAACTGTTTGTCAGTCAAGATAAATCAATCTTGCGTAAATCAACAAACTACCTAAAAATGTGTATTCAGAATAAAACTTTTTGTCAATGTATTTAAAATACATGTTTTGAAAAAGGCATTTTTATATGAATAGTAGTTTATTGCAAAGCATTTATTAGGATAAAAGATTATTTTTAAATCAATCAACTAAGCTATCTTTTTTTATCAAATCAGCAATGCTCTTCAAAAGTAAGTAGAAATTACTCAGTGGCATATATGTCAAAAGAAACTTGTAGCTATTTTTTTTTTCAGAGTAATTGCCAGAGTTGAAATCTTTCAACCTTTGATAATTCACGTGTATGCATAATGGTTCTAAGTTCTTCAAGATATTAGTCCAACCTCATAAACCGATGTAATTCAAAAGAAAAGAACATTTTATGAAGCAGCACTTTAATTTTAAAAAAAGACACATTTAGTATCTCATTTGAATACTTTGAGTGTGTATTAATTTCACATATCAGATGATGCTGCCCCATTTTATATGTCATTTTGCTTTTCATGCCTAGTCTAACAATCATATCTCTATCAACCAATGTACTGTTGGTATATCCCCTACCTCAAGGCAATAGGTTTTTCTTCGTCATTTCAGGGTTGGTCATCAGTCTGAGCATCTGCGGGAGTATCATTATCATCGTTCTACTGGCTGTAGGCATTTGGTGCTTATGGAAAAACAAGAAGGCTTGTTTCGACACAGGCAATAAGAGTGACAGGTGAGAATGTTTTCTTACTCTCTGCTGAAGAGAATGGAGTACTCTAGATGGTCCAGAATATAGATACAGATTCAGTTAATTTTGCCCCATTCTTTGATATAATTTCCTTGTTCAGGTGTGAGTTTCTTCAGTTTGTCTCCCTCTACAAATTAAATTTGTGAAGATCCCAACTGCTGATCTGTAAATTAATAACATGTCGGAAAAAAAGGAACCAAGATGACAGCTTTGAGTCCCACTGGTTCCTTTTGTCCGACATGTTTGTTAATTTACAGATCAGCAGTGCGATCTTAACAAATCTAATTTGTAAACGGAGACAAACAGAAGAAACTCACACCTGAACCTTAACCCCTCTGAATAATAAATCGTTTTCATTTAACTTCCTTGTTGTTTTCACAAATATGCTCTTAAGTCTCTTAAGCAGTAATTTCCTTAGAGGTTTAAATGCAAAGCAGTTTGACTTCAGGAGCTAAGAAGTTAAACTTGTTGGAGTACACTGGAGATTTAACATACATGCCTCTGCCATGAAGTGTTGCCAGAGGCATTGTGTTTCAGGTTGTCTGTTAGTCTGTCCGTCCGTCCGTCTTTCAGTCCGTCTGTAATAGATATTCTGGACAGTGCAGTTGCAGAACAGAACTGTTGGAGGTATCCAAATGAAACTTGGCATACGTACATGTACATGTATATACATGTATGTATGTATGTATGACTGGATGATGTTGTGCATATCAACTTTTAAGTGGGGACACTTAAGGTCAATGGTCAAGATCAAATTCTTAGGGTTTTACCTCCCATTTTTTATTCAATTCTAATTCAAAATATACATGTGGGACTATTTATCTATGATTTGCAAGTTCAAAGTGTTGCCATGAAAATGGGATATTACCAGTTAGTTAGATTATTGGAAGAAAGATGTGGGCCATGAGGTCAAAGGGCAAGGGTCAAAGATCAAGTGAAAATGCTCAGATTCTAAATGCTCAAGTTCTAACTTTCTGAAACAATTCAGGCATTCAAATCAAATCTGGTTCAAATAATGTATAAGCCCTTAACATGTTTAGTGTTGTGTTACAAACTTTCAAACATGTCAATTCAATTTTTTAACCAATGATATGAAACTTTCATCTCACACTGTCAAGATGTACTCAGTATTTACAAACCTATAGGGAGAATAATGCAATGGTGAGCAGAGGCAAACCATAGTGACATTTCTAATTAATTTTTATTTAATTTTTAGTATTCCATAAAAATTGACATGTTGACGATGAAGAACTTCTTTTTACTGACGATCCTTGCTTTTCATATCGTAGATTTTGAGAGCAGCACTTCCAAACTATTCACCATTTTGTTTGTTTGTTGTATTGTTATTCAGTAATTGTTTACGGCAGCTGAGAAATTGTTCAGTATCCCCAAGTTAAAGTCCTAGATCACAAGTTTAGAGTCTGCTTGTATGACAGGTGAGATAAGTGGCATGGTAAATTTGAGGCATGCGATTGGATAGTGGGGTTTCTTGTGGGGGGGGGGGGGGAGAAAGGGTTACCATGGAGTAGCAATTTTAGAAGTATTGCTCGCTAGAATACATTTGCATGTGGTTATTGCTTGCCTCACAGTAGAAGAATACAGACCATTTTACTCCTTGAAAGAAACATATTGACCAAACTCAGAAGCAATCATTTTACTTTATTCTCATCTCGTCAAATATGTACTAGTCATTTGAGTGAAATACTCTGAAAGCTGTTATTTTCATGAGGGTTTAAATCTTTATGACTTTTGCAGGTCACTTTTGAGCCGCAAATTCAACAACATATGGAAATTTTGTCACATGCTAGGGTACAATTGTATGTGCTAGCATCTTAGTGCACTCCCGATGATAGCCTTAGTGTCAAATCACGAAAACAGCATCTTGCGAAAATGTCTGGGAGCTCATGCACAAAAATATCTGTACACGAAAATAATCTCAGCTTTTACAGTGTTTATAATCAAGAAATCTGATGCATAACAGAAAACAAAAAGCAAAATTCTATTAAGGTTAACTGTCCTCCACTAAAGCACCCTCACTCACAATGCATGAATGTATAAACTTACAAATCAGTAATGTCTTACGTGTACTTTTGATTAATCTCTAAATTGTGACTATTCCACTGTATTTCAGTACAGTACTGTGCTGAAGAAGACATTACTACATGTATTTTACATGTTTTCCTAACCTTTAACATTCATGCACAATTCAACTTTCATCTTATTTTCTTTCATGGATGTGTTCATGTTTTTGGCTAATAACTGATTTTTTTTTTTTTAACGTATGTTTTTTTTATTAAAATTTTGATGTGGCCATCATGTGGGTATTTCCGTCCAGTACTGCGTGTGTTATGGCTGTATTTGCACAGTCCACAATTAACGAAAACATATATTAATTTATGTTGTTGGGTCAGTTAATGTTGTGTTTTGTTAGTGTTGTAGTGCACTTTATATTTCACAGCCCCTTCTCTAAAGTTCTTCTTTTCTTGAGACAAAGACAAACATTTTTAAAACTTGTCACGGTATCGCCGTTCAAACTTTAATCTTCTTTTCACTATTATTGTACCAAATTGAATCCCCTTTGTGCCACTACAATATAAATTATTTGTATCAAAGATGGGTGTAATAACATACATTACTTTGTTTTTAAATGCTACACCTGCAACTTTGTGACTAGGTCAAGTTTGGATGGAATACTGGCTAATTACAAAAAAGTTTGGCACGTTAAGCTAAAGTGCTATTAAAGACACTTAAAGTAACAGAAAGTAATAGTATTTTCCAACATGGTAGTACTTGGTAGCTACGTGTATGTACTGTGATCTTTGACAAGTTTATCACTGCAGGCCTAATTTTGCTAGAGTCCATGATGATCACAAGCATGCTGGAATAACATACTTGAGACATTATATTCAGAACTTCATGTTGCCATCTTCTCCCCCATTTTTTTTTTCTCTCTTCCCGTCACTGATCATATCCTAACATACAGTTGAGTTTATTTCTGCAGTAGTGAGAATATTGGACTTAAGTCATGGTGACTAATTATCTTGATATTATCATCACAGTATTTATAATCATGATTTATTGGTAGGTGGTTTCATGATACACCATTTGTGCTCTGTTGGATGTGAGTGTGGTATAAAGCATGTTTTTACCATCCTCAGGGCCACACTCGCGTCCAAGAAGAATACATGGCGCACCGTGGTACCACCTACATGTACAACTAAACATCAGTTAAAATAACCTCTAGCATTTATGCTCATTTGGAAATCTGGCAGTTGCCAGATCAGGAGCTCGAACAAGCTCAAGTTCTCAAGCAAAAGTTACTAGGAGAAGTAGAGTATTAAGATTATTTTCAAAAGAGAGAATAAGAAAAATGTCATCGCCGTGAACTTGCCATTACTGTTAAGTGAATTTCTAATTAAGCAAGACGCAGTGGATTTTAACCCTGCTTATGTACTCTGCGACCTTCTGCCACTCACTGCTGTCTTCTTGATCTCTCGTTGTCTTGCAACGACAGTCAAACCGCACTGGCTGCGAGTGGGGAGAAAGACGTGGAGCTGATTAAAATCCGGCAGGGTGCCGTGGTGTTACAACCACGGCCAGATGGAGGAGAAGTGGAAGAGAATCAGGACAAACCTCCTGGTAAAGGACTTCTTTCTTAAATCAGATCCTTATCAAATCAGCTTTAACAGACTACACACCGAGTTCAAACATTTATGACGTGTATTCAACCTTGTTCCTCAAAAGTTGTAGAATCATCTCGGGCAATTTCAGACCTTTCAACATTTTGTCATAAATGCTTTGATGCCCTGTAATACAATAGTTACACCCAGAAAGAGGAAGGAGTACCAGCATTAAGGCTTAATAGTCCCTTGCTGTTGAAACCTAGTAAATCCAGCCCAAAGTTTTGTTTCTTAATAAGTTTTGATAAACCCACTCCATGTACTTCATCAGTGCATCAATTAACCGTGTGTGTTCTCAATGTTGTACATTTGGTTGTCACCGTTTTTGATCTGTTTGTTTCTTGTTGTTTCTCACAGCTTTCTTTCCTTTGCAATCGGTTTCTTAGTTGTTATTATGTTTATTTTTTATCTTTTCATTGATTATTATTATTTCTTTTTAGGGGGGGTTGGGGCTTGATGACTTGTGGCTCTCTGCAGTGATTTGGACAAGTTCACCTTCATAGACATGTGGGTAGAGTGAATGCAGCAATATTAATAGAACACATCAGTGAGAGTTTGAGGAAAATTGGACAATCCAAGTTTCTACTCACTCAAGGCTGGATGAGAAGACTACTGTAGCTTGTGATGTCACGTGTGTACAACGATATAAAGAAAGAATAAAGAAAATTCAACATGTTTTCACTTTTCTTGCATAGCAAAAGAATACTCGACTTCTCTCTTTCAGAAGACAGGGAATAATATTACCCTTAACATACGTTAATAATAAGTCAAAGAAATGTGCACTTTATTAGCTCACCTGAGCCGAAGGCTCAAGTGAGCTATTGCGATTGCTCTTTGTCCGGCGTCCGTCGTGCGTCGTGTGTCGTGCGTCGTCCGTCGTCCGTCATCCGTCGTCCGTCGTCCGTCGTCCGTCGTCCGTCGTCCGTCGTGCGTAAACTTTTTACATTTTCATCTTCTTCTTGAGAACCCCATGACCGATTTTCACCAAACTTGGCAGGTAGCATCCCTAGGGGGATAGGATCTCAATTTGTTCAAATGGGCACCATGGCCCACCTGGGGGGCCCCAGGGGGGCCCAAACACCCTAAAATTAAGGAATCTTTAAAAATCTTCTTCTCTAGAACCAGAAGTGATAGGGCTTAATTGATACTATGAGTAAGTACATTGATGACTGTAGTTTCAAGTTTGTTCATGGGGGAATCAGGGGTGCCCCCCGTGGGACCCAGGGGAGGGGGGGTGGGGAGGGGTCCTAATGGGGCCTAAATTGAACATTTTCATTTTCACTTTGAGATTGCCATGTCTGATTTTCACCAAACTTGGTAGGTAGCATCCCTAGGGGGATAGGATCTCAATTTGTTCAAATGGGCACCATTGCCCACCTGGGGGGTCCGTAGGGGACCAAACCCCCTAAAATTAAGGAACCTTTAAAAATCTTCTCTAGAACCAGAAGTGATAGGGCTTAGATGATGCTATGAGTTAGTACATTGATGACTGTAGTTTCAAGTTTGTTCATGGGGTTGTCGGAATCAGGGGTGCCCCCCCCCCCCCCCCCCCCCCTTAGGACCAAGGAGAGGGCTGGGGAGAAGTCCTACAGTTGTAATGGAGCCTGAATTGTACATGTTCATCTTCTTCTTGAAAACCTCAAGATGAATTTTGACCAAACTTAGCAGGTAGCATCCCTAGGGGGATAGAATCTCAATTCCTTCAAATGGGCACCATGTCCCTCTTGGGGGGCCCCTAGGCCCCCCCCCCCCCACATTAAGGAATATTTAAAATCTTCTGCTCTAGAACCAGAAATGATAAAGCAAAGTTAATACAATGAGTTTGTACATTGATGACTTTAGTTCCAAGTTTGTTAACTGCAGATTCAGATCCAGGACTGCCTGCCCCCTCCCCCCCCCCCCCCCACCGAGTTGAAGGGGGGGGGGGAGGGATCCATATGCAGACCTAAAGTTTCCAATGTTCTCAGGTAAGAGTGTGCAAGAATGCATGGAAGGTGAAATTGCGATACTCAGGTGAGCGCGTGACCCGCGGGTCTCTTGTTCAAAATGTAAAGTTTTGTGAAATTATCTTTTTATTTTCCTTATATCGTTGTATGCATGTGACATCATACACTGTAGTAGTCTTGTCATCAAGCAGTGACTGCACAAATACAAATTCATAACTTTTGAACGGATTGTCCAATTTTCCCCAAACTTTCACTGATGTGTTCTACTAATATTGTTGCGTTCACTCAATCTCCATGTATATGAAGGTGGACTTGTCCTTTGATACACACTGTCAGCCCCTATTTCATGCTTGTAACTCTTCAAAGTGGTGCCTTGTGCTCATCTAATCTTTGTCGTTGCCTCTCCCCAGCCGCGGAAGTGCAGCCATCCAACCCAGTGATATCCACCTCGGAGCCCGCCAACAACATGAAGAAGAAAAAGAGAATACGGCAGAACAGAGTCACTCCGGAACCGCTCGATCCCCCTGTACAGACCGCAGAGCTCCCCCCTGTACAGACTGCAGAGACTCACAGTCATGAGGCGTGAACTGGTGCACGGACTAGTTAAGACTGCACCAGGTGGCATTCACGCTTGACATACAATGGTCACTGTGACACAACAACTCTCACTCGCACTTGGACGTGGCGTTGTTTCTTGAAGAGATGTCTTCGACCTCAAGAGAGATATTCCTGAAATAGTGTTGACGTAGCCGTGGTTCTGAATCCAGGAGATTTGATACATTGGCAATATTTCTGTTGGTAGCAGTGAAGAAATGTCACCTCAGCACACCCACGCTGGACGCGTGCACACGCAACATTCGTCAAACACTTTACTTGTCGGCGTGGTTTCCGAGCTATAAAGCAAGCTTCAGTATTCACAGTGCCCGTTAGGATGGTGCAATATAGGAGTCCTGGCTTTGAGTGGCTAGGAAAGCCCTGACTAACTTTGTTGAGCAGAGATGCCAGTCTGCCACTTATTTGCATAGATGCCTGCTTAGAGACAAAATGAGTGGTATCTTGGAGACAGAATGAGTGGTAATCTTGGGAGATAGAGAGGGAGAGAGAGAGACTGTCTCCTGAATGGCATACATCCCACAATGCTACTGGATCGCCTTGGTCTGTACCTTGAGGCTATGGCCGTTTGCCACACAGAGCAGCATGCCTGTGTTGTTAAAAGAGTTCAAGTGACACCTACATGTGTATCACTCACAGGTGGAATGTGGATTAAAATTTGTAGTGCCAAATCAATGTACTTGTGTGTGTTTAAACACTGCTAACTCTACATTTTGTAACATGTTTCTGTCTAGCAGAACAAGATTGTTTGATGTACATGTATATCATCGGGAGTGTACTCAGGAATGAATTGAAAGGATAGAAGTAAAGATTTGAGGAGTCGGAGAAGAATGTTGTCAATGAGTGGTTTATGGCCCCACTTACAATGTACATGTACTATAAGAAAAATTCTATAATTTTTTTTTCACGTATTTTTACTTGTCCAATTGCTGTGTTGATAATCACTTTCAGAAACATGGCGTCCCAAACTTCTGGGACTTTGCAAAGTGTGAAAGTATGAAAAGCATGGCAGTAGAGAGGGAAACAGGGGGGCAGGAAATAGAAATCGAGCAAGTACTGTTTGTGTGTATTATTTCTCTGGCTTGAATTGTTTGGCACTTACTTTATGGCCAAATAGGATACTGCAGAAGTATCTACAATCCCTATGATTTTGCTCCGTGCAAGTCTAGGATAGATCCCCCCCCCCCCCCCAACTTGACCCCTACAACCCTACCATGCATTCTTCATTGAGCAGCAGGGGGGAAAAGAACCAAAGGGACAGCATGCGCACCTCATTCAAAAGTTACACCTTGATATTTTCAAGTATTCCTATCTAATTCTTGCTAGGAAAACTTCTCTAGCTGTTCTTTTCATCCGTTGTTGATGCCTTGCTCTTGCAGCTGTTTCAGAACAAAGTGTACAGATAACTAAAATGTATAGTGTCTTTATTAATATTAAGAAAAAGTTTCTTGTTCTGACTCATGGTGTTTGAGTAAGTTCCGTCCGCTTGTGATTAGTGTGCAATTGTGCAAGCAAAGTCTCTGCTAGCTGGTGTATAATTTTAAAAGCCATGCATTATTTTGACTATAATTCATGTACAGTAGGATCTCAATTAGCCAGAATCTCTGTTATCTGGACGTCGACTGACTGACATTTTTATAATATATTTTCATGTATTTTCAGTGCTAACCCTCACTCAAAACAAACACGCGTCAAACCGATATTATGCAAATGCAAGACGGGACATATTCCAGTCATCGCAAGGGACTGTAACTGTTAAGTCAGTTCGTAAGACGGTGTCAATGACTGGTGCTGTGCTTGTCACTGGCACTGAGTGCACAGTAGTGGTTACAATACAATGCAGCTGCAGTATTTGCCGAGTCGCAATATCGATCTCCTTGTCGGTCAATTATCAATCAAACAAACAATACATGAAGTGATATTTTACTTATATTTCATTTTATTTCTGTAACAACTTATTAAGCATGAAACATGACAATTCCATGCAGATAATGGTTATATTGGTGAATTGGTAATAACATGTGTATACCCCTAGCATGATATGCTAGAAAGTGCTGTATTTTAGCATATATATGTCTCTGAGTATCCAGCCAAATTGATTATCTGGATGCCCGCTGGTCCTGATGTGGGCGAATAATCAAAGTCCTGCTATACTGTGCTCTCATTGACAGGATAAGGTGAAATATCTCTACACTTGCCAACCTGAGCCCAGTAGTTTTATCTGAGCATGTGTTCCTTTTTTCGTTGTTGTTAGAGTTATCTTTAATGGATGTGGCAAGGTAACAAGTTGTCAGGTGCAATGATATTATAGTCTGTCTCATTGCTCCTCTCTTGCATACGGTGTGTTTGTCTTTCTTTCATGCACAGATGTGTATTCATTATTGTCTGGGCTTTACACGGTATGTGTTCATGGTTATCAGTCTTCGGTTATGGGCACTGCGCATTCATCTCATGAGATAAAGATAGAAGTTATACCAATAGGACAGTATTTTGTAAAATGCACATCTGGAGGGCTAAAATGTCATGCAGATCAGTGTGGTTGGTTGTGTGCTGCACAATGCTCACACATTTTTTTTCAAAGGTCTGTCATGTAATTCAGTTTAAAATCTCACCTCTGTATTGTGAATGCTTCACAATAGCACTTCAGTTCAACAGCAGTCATATTTACTGCTCTTTTCTCTTTGTTTACTGTCCTGTAGACGAGTCGGTGAACATAAATGAGAAGTATTATACTCGTGGCGCACTTCTGCTAAAATTGAAACCATAGTACTAGTTTTGCTCTTGTCAAAGTGCAGTCTCGTGGCATCCAGAGCAATATGTCTTGTGGCGTACTGTGTGAGATACATCATAGGCAGAGACCGTCATAAACTGGTTGCCAAAAAAGAGGAAGAAAAGAAACCACACCAACAACGACTCTGTGCAGTTTATGTTGCCATGCAACCAGCCATAACAGTGCATTGTTATTCAGACTTTGAGCCGTGCCTGGGTTAATGGGCTGATAGTTGCCACTGCCGGTGTGTTCCGTGTGAGTGAAAAGGAAGTTGAATGTTGACTGCAGCCTGATTTACATTACATGTTCAGTGGTGTAGTGTCACCGACTGTGACATTTGAGTTAACATCCTTGGCATGCAATTATGCCATGTTTATTATGTTGGTACCTGAATATGTTTGGAAGAGAAACATAAAAAAAAGAAACAAACTACAACTTGTGATGCAAACATGAGCAATGTAAAATTATGTAAAATGTTTCATGTGAACCAGAGGTGAAAACTGCAGCTGCATGCATATTGATATCTATGAGTTGGATGTGATGGATCGATCACTGAAGTGTAGTGTAAGGAGACTGGTAAAAATCCCCACATACAGTTTTGATAGTATGCATTTCAGCATATCATCTGTTGAAGGCTGTCTGGGTCGAGATGCTTCATGATTAATGGATGTATTCATCCCTCCAGTCTCACTGTGTGCAAAGCCTGCTATTTACTACAGCAGATTCTGTTGTTGATGCTGGCTTCATTAGATAAAAGGCTTTGCTCCAGGAGGGAAAGGGGGAAAACCCCCATTTTCTACCAACTGCCAGGGGAGATGATATGATGTAATGGCGTCGTATGCATTATGAGAACCGTCGCCATGGTAGCATTACACTGAAACATGATTTAATTCTTCTGGATCAATACTCAAGGCTCACACGGTTTATGGGAAGGGGGAATATTCTGCTATGTAACACGGAGAGGCTATAACTGCTCAGCCCTTGTATTTGTGTCACTATGTGTGATAAAGATACATACATGTATATTAATGTGATACTGCCACCACAGGTGATAGCGTTCTAATAAGCCTAGGTGTATGAATTACTGTATTCTGGACTTATTGAGTTATATGATTTTTTTTTCAATGTTTCTTGTGAAGTGTGTGTGATTGTAAGATTCATTTTCTAACACTAGTATCTTGTATCTGAAAAATGACACTTTTTTTTTTAGTTGATCTTGTGGTTCTGTTTTTGTGCAGCACAGGTAAGTTGAATACAGGTTTCACATATGCTTTAGATTCTGTGAAAAGCTTACAAGATATTACTGTGCCAGTGAAACACATGTAAAATCTGAAAGTTTACATCTCTGTTAAAGATGTAATTATTCATCTAGATTAAAATTAAATACAAAGTGGGAGCCATATTAATATTCATGATGCACAGGTCTTGAGCCTGTCATGAAGTATTCAAGTTTCAAGTACTGCCTCAGTCTACTCTGTGTTGCCATTTGATGACAGTGATTGCAACCTGAACATTACTTAAAGAAGAAACATATCGCCTTTGAGAGAAATACTATATTGTGGATTAGCTATTGATTGTTACGAGATGGGACATATTCAGTATCGTTGAAAAAAAAGATGATACCTTGAGAAGAAAATTCTTGCCAATATGATAATGCTAAATGCATGCATGAATCCGCCCAACTTACTTCAAAAAAAAAAAAAAGCACACAAAGAATTAAAAAGCTTATACCTTGATAGATCTACGGCGAAAGTAATTATTTAAAATTTGAGGCTCTCTGCACCTTGATATTGCTCAGGATATAGGGGAATGAATTGGAGTGAGACCTGGGCCACATTTTATCAAAAGATATAATCAATCATAAATTTCCTTACTACACAGGCTGCCATAGACTTTGATACCATAGAAATTAATTATATAGTCAATTATTATCATAGCTCTCCAAACAGGGTCTGGTTTTACATAATACACTGTACCACCACAGATTTTGATACATGTTTGCTGAAAGTCTTTATCAGCATTATAATTATTCCTTGTGTGTGTCCAATGATGTTGAAATTCTGTTGATCTATGTTGATTTGTCTTGCCGGTACGCTTTCTCCTTTCTTCTTCTTTTGAATTGTTTGATTTAAATCTTTTCATACTGCCAGTGGGATCAGTTACAGAGATGATGATAAATTGGTTAACTGTTAGCAGGGTAACAACTATAATGATTACTTCAGTAGGTTGTTATATTTTCTGTCATTATTTTCATCATTGTTATTACCATTGTGATAATTTCTGTTCATTTTCCTTATCAGTATTGCAAAAATCATAAATAGTGAATGTTATGAAGTAGTACTAAATAGCTGTAATTTGCACAGAAACGGAAATGGGTTAATTGTAACTTTAAATGACAGCTCATATTGTAGCACACCATTTGATTCATGGTGCTAATGAAACTTTAATCTCCTGGTTGTTTTTGTTTTTTTAGTATGTGAGTGCATGTTTGTGTGCAAAGTGAAGATGATTAAAAGACTCCATGTGAATTCATGAGAATTCAAGATGAACTCTGATAAATAGCGCCTTTGGATTTTCATTGCTTGACGCAAAGTAGAACTGAAATTTCACATAATTTGTGCCATCTTGATTTACACAATCTCTGTAGACATTATTTTCTAGTCATTGAAATATTATTTTCTGATCATCAGAGGTCTTGAGGAGGAAGGTTAACAGTTTATCGATACTGGAAAGATGTTGCTTTTCTGGGGCTCATCAAAAGTTCTGTTTTCTTCTGGTTCGTGGAAAAATAGTGGGAAGGGGATTAAAAGATTTTAAGTGTCACACATTTTCTGTTTGGCATCCTCTGCACAGTGCAAAGCCTAGAGCTCCCTGAGCACAAAATGGCAGATGAGAGGGGAGAGGGCAAAGGTCATGAGACAGTCTGCATAGAATAAATGATTTTGTCGTGTTGTTCTGCCTTAGTTGGAATAAGCCATCATTTCAGTCAGACTGAATCATCAAGGAAGATTTCATCTGGAAGCCATGAGAGGATATTTCATGCAATATATGGAAATATTGGTCAGGGCAGAAATGGAATCATTTAGTCCAATTTTTTTTTTTGTATTTATTAGAATTTCTGAAAATATTCTATAAACATGTTGTATTGGTTTTGACACACTAGTGAAAGTTTGTCATGCAGCTGAGTATTAAACACTATACCTAGAAACAAGGAGAGGACAACACTGTATATAAATGAAAGGTCCATGTACCAGTGCAGTCAAACCTGTCATAGTGGCCACCGGCTCTATATGCTGTCCATAGAGGCCACTTTTTTTTGTTTCCCTTGGGTGGCTGCTATAGACAGGTTTGACTGTACTTATATTCACTGTTATCAATCAGTGTGTGTGTGCAGTGCACTCCTGTTATGAAGGCATGGCTGTACAAGTGTAACAAATTCCGGTTTCTACAACGAAGTGAAAATTCAAGCCACAACATCATCGGCTCTATGTTTTTTTTTTTTTTATTGTTTATTTGTTCTGTTATATTGAACAAAATTTCGATATAACGAAAGAAAACTCCTGGTCCGGAGGATTTTGTCATGTTTCCATCTTAATACACCTCTCCTGTTATTGTTATGATATGTAAATGTTGTACAAACTTGGATGTGCTGTGTCAGGTGTATTCAATACCCAGAAATGGCTGGTGAAGCCTCATTCTCACATAGTAAACTCAATGCCTTGAAGCAACATTGTTGCCATTTTTGTGAAATACGAATGTGTTGAAAGTTTTACAGGTTGGATTTGAGCAACAAATTCATTTGATTCATATTTTCATGTTTACATCTGTAGTTTTTAGCCTTGATGTTGAATATTGTCGTCCAGTGTTGAACATGTAGGTGGCCTTAAAGTGTTGGTAGTCATTTACAGCTTAAGGCTGCCATGTCTTTTTTCTCTCACTTTACATTATTATATTAGTGAATATTTATAAATCATGTAAATATTGAAACATTTTTTTTTATGATCCTGACAGCTTGCCATGCATAGTAGGATGTTGTATTCCCAACTTTATGCGTAAAGATTTTTTCTTTTATTTTGCTCATTTTGTGTACCAAGAGAACATCAGAGGGTATCTCTACGAATGCACATCACATGTCCACTTTCAAAGCATGTTGTGTGTTGCTATTCTATTCAATTACCACTTTATATACTGTGGTAGACATTTTCGCAAGTAATTTTTCATGTTCAGTCAGATAAGATAAATTCCATGTATATTTGAATTCCGCAGTATCAAGACATAAGCAATGATATGTATTGCAAGCTAAAGTATTCACATGCTTTAATTATTTGTGCTAGTTTCTGGTCAAGCGACATGCGTGAGAAGTTCCCTTTTGCAGTATTTGCTGTCTTGAAACTGATGCAGACTTGTATTAAACTACAGATGTTCAATCAGCCTCGCTTACGTACATGTAGAAACCACAGGGACTGAAGAGAATCCTTTGACTAACACAATAGAATAAACATCTTACATATCTATCCGGGATAGAATTGTTCTTTGATCTAGCCAATTTGTCGACTTTTGGTTGAGTGAGGTGAGGTTGTAAGTATGAGGGTACAGTGTAAACTGCATAACATTTTGTAAGGCTTCTTTTTAAACTCCTCATTACACATTTGCAAACAGTGTTCATAGATGCAAGAATAAAATACCTGCGTACACAGTCACAACTCCTGCTAAATTCCAAGTGTTTTAAATCCCTGCAAACTGGATCATATAGAAGTTACACTCTGTGGATTCTAACACTATTTGATTATTAATTGAACAAAGTCCTATGTACGATTCAGTATGTCAAAATGGTCTTCGATAGTGTGTGTTCAGCTTTAATATTAAGCAGTTTTCCAGATATTGGGATAATTTTGCTTTCATCATAATTTCTTTGAGAGATATTCTGCAATTACGACCTTATAATATTTTTGTTTGTTTAAAAAGAGACTTCCACAATAAAGATGTTGATATTGTTCAATAAATGTCAAATCTGTTGAGACATATTGAAATTGTTCTCATTCCGTTTCCTATTTACAATTATTTGTATTGTGTGCCTTAGTTACCTAATTCTGAATCTTGTTCATGCTCATGTTCATGTTGATGCATTCACACATACACACACACACACACACACACACACACACACACTATACAAATGATGCACAGGATAGAGTGCGTTAGTGGAGATGTAGCGTACTCGAGGGTATTTACAATTGTGAAACATGCACGAGGCGAAGCTGAGTGCATGTTGCATTACATTGTAAATACCACTAACGCCACAAAATAATCCTGTGCATCATTTGTTTTATAAAATGGGTCGAAAACTAACAGCATTTTTCACGTACCTTTGTGGATCAAGATGTCCGAAGATGTTCGTCCCGAACATTTACGCACGTTGCACTCGGAAATCCCGCACATACGTATAAGAGTATACGTATGCCACACATGTTATGCACACAAGAATTGGCTGGCAGCCCGAACTAGAAGTTGTTTATAGGATTGACAGCGCGTATAGTAGTGCGCGACGCACTTGTAACAACTGATTGAGTGCGCATTGCTAGTGCAAACATTGTAACACTTGCTTTCGGGCGAAAGCTCGGTGGTCTAGTGGAGATGACGCCTGTCCGGTGATCAGGAGGTCGTAGGTTCAAATCCTGCTCGAGTATGTACGCCCATGATTTTTTATCATGGCTACTACTAAGACACTGATCAATTCAGTGCTTATTTACGTCGATGTAGGGCAATTTGTCAATCAGTTGCAATGAAAACATCTCGACGGAAGAAAATCATCAATTTGAATAACAAAGCAGTACCCGCTGCATGCTATAAGGATTAGAACCAACACTTGCTTTCGGGCGAAAGTTCGGTGGTCTAGTGGAGATGACGCCTGTCCGGTGATCAGGAGGTCGTAGGTTCAAATCCTACTCGAGTATGTACGCCCATGATTTTTTATCATGGCTACTACTAAGACACTGATCAATTCAGTGCTTATTTACGTCGATGTAGGGCAATTTGTCAATCAGTTGCAAACATTGTAACGTCGGCCGCGGATGTTAGTGAGAAATTAATACAAGCACACGTGACTCATTTCAGCGCTTCCTATTGGCTACATTCTTGAACCCATTTTATAATTCAATTTAGCAGTGCTCTTTTTGGCTGAAAGGGCAAGGTCACCGAAATATATGCGTTGGTTGAGTGAATGCAGCAAGAGGAAAATCAGACGAATTTTTAGAATTTCAGTGCCACGATCATTGGATGAAAAAAACTACAATGTACAACTGTTTGTGTGACGTCACTGCAGGATGATACATGTGTACCCAACATGAACAGAATTCACCCTAATATTTCTGGCAAAATAAAAGAGCATTTGATTTGCCTCTTTCAGAAAGCAGGGCAAACAATATTACCCTCAAGCTGTGTCACTATGAAACAAATTGAGGAATGTTTACTTTTTATTTTCGAAAAAATAAATCTTGTGGTATTCTCTATATATTTTCTTTACATATTGTCCGGCAGTGACTGCACACAAACTGTTGTAGTTTTCTCATCCAGTGACGGCGACAATGAAATTTTAAAAATTCATACACAGTTTTTCAATGGATTGTCCAATTTTCCTCGAAATTTCACGGATGTGTTCTACTGATATTGCTGCATTCACTCAATCCCTTTAAAGGGATGGTATAGTATTGGTGGAGACGAGGATTGGGCTTTTACTTTTTGCGAGATACCAAGAAACCACTTATGAAATAATACAGAGCATATCATTCTAAGAGGAATTCAGAGTTCATTTGATGAAATTCGGTTTTGGAACAAAATAAACAAAGTGATCGTAATTATTAGGATTGTTTTGGATGTCTCAGCCATTTCAAAACCAATTTTCCTCAAACAAACATTGAATTCCTCTTGGAATTGGAATTACATGTTCTTTTATATTTCACACATTGTCAAGGTTTCTCATTATCAAACCCAAAAAATGTTAGAAATCTGAAGTTAGGTCTCGACCAAACCTAAATGATTCCTTTAAATTCAAAGTCTCGTCATGCCTTTGGCCATTATGGATAAAACTAATGTCAGATTCAAAGTGGGCAGTGCAGCTTTACTTCAACTTCAAATGCAAAGCTTCACATCCTTCTTTTATATGTCACAAATGTATGTCATTTATTTTGAAGGCACAAAAACAATGAAAACTAACACATAAGAAACAAGAATGCATTGGTGTATTTTATATACACTTACAAAACACATGACAAAATACTATAATTTCTATCTGGATTGACATGAAGTATTTGTTAATAATTTTTTCTAAAATCCACAGGCTTTCATTCCTTGAATATGTAATTCTGCTGGTTTGGTGGTGGTGGATGTTTCCAGAGAAGTTTCTTAATCTAAACAAATATCCATATAAAGTTTGAGAGGAGACATATAAAGATTTAGAAAGAATTATTGAATTATCAGATTCAGTTTCTGGCAGGTTTTGCTAATCATGAAGCTGTTCAGGATTATTTACTTTTCTGACCTACAAGTTGTATTCGGCTAATAATTTTCAGAATTGTGAGAAATACTCAAACACACACCTAAATTACTTGATATCAATTTCAACAAACCTTCTTCAAGATTCTAATGCAGATGAGGGATTTCACATGGGCATCATATCATCAATATTGCTAAAATACAGGGTACTCCCGTAAAACGATTACGGTTATAGTAAGATTTGGTCACAAGAAAGTAAAAACTAACATCTGTGGTGAAAAATTCCCTTCAGTTATTACAAAATTTTGATACAATTGACTCCCGTTAATAACGAAGTACTTGGGACCGGCAGTTTTCTTTCGATACATCAAAATTTCATTATATCCGAACAAATAAACAATAATAACATGAAAGAGATAATGTTGGGGCCTGAATTTTAGTTTGTTGTAACCAGAATTTTGTTACAATTATGTTCATTATAATGGGAAGGTACTGTATAATGAAAGAAAACTACCGGTCCTGTGGACTCTGTTATTACAGGAATCACCTGTACAAAGGAAGACACATGTGGTATGGCTGTCACAACATTATGCCCTGCAGTTATTGTATGGAATGAATTAAAAAACAATAAAACAACAATGATATTACATATTACAGTACTCTCCGCATAATCGGGTAGGCTCGAGCAGAGCGTTTCTTACCCGATTAAGCGGAGTACCCGATTAACAGAAGAACACGTCTCATTCACAATTGACACACACAATGTGTATGTACATGCATTGTACACTGCACCAAACATCTACACCGTATGCTTAACACGCAAGCTTGCAAGGCACATTATACATACCTTACACTTGCTCATACAGTTACGAGCAATAATTTAATGTGGACAATGTGTCTTCAGAAAACTTTGTCGTTTAACTATGGACTCCTCGCTAACACACAGGCGTTTTCCGAAATGAACGCGTCTGTGTGCATTAGTCACGTAGAACGTCGGATTACTTTTCAAGAAGTGACTGGGGAAAAGCAAAATTTTGGAGCTGGAGCATGGCCAGATTTTCGTTGCAAACATCTCGTATTGTGAATTTTGTTGCGGAGCAAGGGAGGAGCGCAAGTGTGTTCAACTCAATGCCATGTCTGTCCATGCAATTGTGAGTGCCAGCTACCACGGCTACATGTGTAATGTTCGTTTACATGTGGCAAGTCGGTACTGGTACATGTGTTTTCATGTTTAATCACTCCCCAAATGATCGGTCTTCTTTGCAAATTAAACGGAGAATGCGATTAGCCGTGGAAATTTTGACATTGATGATTTCTTGAAGTGTTATATCTGCGATAATAGGTGGGTAGAAATTCAATTAGAAGAATTTTTTTACCCATTTATGCGGAGAGGCAACCCAATCATCAGGTAATTTTAATGTGCATTGGAACTGATTTTGACATTACTACCCAATTAAACGGAGTACCCGTTTAAGCGATACCCGATTACGCGGAGAGTACTGTATTGACTTTACAAGAATTTCATTAGAATTACAATATGAATTTAAGAATTGATGGTTTACACAGCAATTTATGCACTAATATGCAGCATATATTGACAAATGACAAGTGCTAAAATTCAAAAAATGACTTGGGAATTGAGTGTACATTGTAATGATAAAATCCTGTATAAAATGTTATAGCACCAACTGTAATTCTGTCCCACACAGAAATTCATACATTCACAACATGTGATGTACCATAAGGAGCTTTGAATATACCTACATTTCCACAAATTCAGTAGGGAATAAAAGCAAGCAAACTGAAAGGGAAATACTGCCTAGTTAAACAGTGTGGGAATGCTCTAATGTCAACCACCAGATATATTATAAAACCAGAAACTTTTGCAAATTTCACAAGGAGCCAATATTTGCGAAAGTAAAATACATGTGAAGGGATTGTCTACACAATGCATTGAATTCCAGTGGCAATTTGCGAAAGTTTCATGCTGTGAAAAAGGCCATCAGCTCCAATTCAAGTAAGTTTCCTGCCACAAACATTACTGGTTTTACAGTCTACTGGTGTATTCCCCATCACTCACACGCCAGAAATTCAAGACAGAACAGCTGTCTTCACAGTTTGAAAATATAGAATCAGAAGTTGAAAGGTCAGGTAAGCATTCTTTTGACCATTATTATTATTTTTTTTTTTTGTCATTACAATTTTGCCCTGATTTTTGGAAATAAATAAAAGCAACATGCGCTCCAAAAGTTCATCAAAACAAATAAAAATATTAAAAACATATATCGGAAATTTATTTAAAAAGAACATGTCGGAAGATTCATTTCATATCAAAAGACAAAAGGTAATTCATACACTACTTTGACAAACAACTGCATCCTCCGATGGTTATTTCTCAGAGTTGTTTATGTTGTGATTCAGTTGAAGTATTTAGATCCATCTATCCTTCATTACAGTCTGATTATCTAATGGATAGCGTTAACAATGGAATTTATTCTTACAATCTCAAAATTAGCCAAAACAATGATGCAGATCTCTTAAAGAACTTTTCTATAAAAAGAGGAGGATGAAATGGTACAACATGGTCGTGGCAGCCAAAAGGGGTGACTTATGAGGAATTTTTGTTGTTTTTGTAATAGAACATTGCATCATTTACCCAAACAGATGGAGGCAACTTCTATTGCAGGCTTTACCTACTGCCAGTACACGGTACATCTGACACACGTATCAAAACAGCAATTGGAACTCTACACGAAGGCTCAAATATCACTTGACACGTGGCTGCTGCTGTCATTTTTTGACCACATGTCTTTTGAAACCCAGAGGAGAGTTAACCACCTCACTCCCAATTGTCTGAATTTGCATGTAAACACTGGGGGTCCATCTGATTCTAGGAAGCAGTGGTCTAAAGACGCAAGGCACACAAAGCTTACGGGAGTATCCTTGTGGTTGGATAGGGCAGGTTGAAGAGTCGTTCCAGTTGTGATGTATAGCACCAGTTCACAGGTTCAAAACCACATGTATTGTCCGGGGCGGTTAAATGTTTTCTTCGCAGTTCGCGCCCTGCATCGCGGTCATTGATTGCGAGAATCAAGTGCGTACCTCACGTCGTCCTGACTAACGTTGAGGCGTACCCGCTGTCCCAACTCATTGGTGCTTGCCTCCAGAAGTAGCAGCCTCGTGGAGGCCAGCCGTTTGCACACACCCCAGACGTCGGACACGGTTGGTGGCTGCAAGCCTGTATGGTATTGGTAAAGAGAAAATAACAAGAGAGTCACATCTATCCATACTAATATGTTAGGAAGCTTGTTTGATAAAAAGTATTAATGACTGACCTTAATGATCTTCACTAGAGCCTATCATCTTCATATCAACTTTCACATGTTTCTAAATTAATTTATTTTTTCAGCCTTATAAGTTCTTTCTTTGTGAGTGCAGAAATATGGGTGCATGTTGACTCACCTATATACAAATTTAAGGTCAGTTTACACTATTATTTGTAATCTTTCATTCACAACACATCCATGGCATTCCCTGTATATATCACACTTGTTCATGACAATGTAGATACAAGTGTACAACAGTGGAAAAATGAAAAGATACAGTTAATCTTAGGCTTTGTATAAGCTTACCCTCTATTCTGCAGAGAGATACATGTTGCTGTAGAATCTGTAGAGAGAAGAAAAGATAAGAGACCGGTTTAAGATGGCATGTGTTAGAAATTACCTAATTACCCAATCACTTGTCTTTACACCAATAACGGGGGCCAACTTGTCCAGTTCAACAATGAAGAATATCATATCTGTTTTGGCATTGCTGCAAAAGTAAAAATAAAATAAATTCCAGGCCATGGATATTGTCATGAACAGGATGTAATCATCTGTACAACTGATGAATAAATTGTAACTGTGCCTTTTGAATATCATTCTGATCATACAGATTTCTTACTATTGTCAAGGAATTGGCTCAGCAAATTTAGATGGAGTGCTCCATGGCACTGTGTCAAAATATACCACGTTATAAAACAGACTTTGACCAATGAAAGACATTGTTTTGGATGACTGGCATATAAAATATTGAATAAAAACATGCTTTCAAGTAGATAAACACACTTCATCAACATTACAATAACATGTCCTACCTCAACAAGAGATAAAATAATGTAATAGCATGCAAACAAACAGTCAATCCTATGCACTACCTCAGCAGCATGTTGTAATTTATTGTACAATGATCAAGTATTTTGTCTCACAACAAATATGCCAAATCACCTCAGCAAAAGTGGCCTCTTCCAAGCCGGACTGTCTGAATTCTGAGATAACTGCACGCAAGAAGATCTGCTCCTGTTCAGATGCCAGCCTGTGATATACAAGGAAAATGTTGGGTAGAAAAGTTGTAAAGATTGTAAAATTGAACTTCATTTTGTGAACCACAAACTCTTCTTAGGCCCCACAGCACAAAATCTAGAAATCTGTCAGTCATACCATATCATAATCACAACAATCAGTTCAATAGCACTATCCATCATAGAGGTACATCCATCAATTAAACTATCATTTCTGATTGGTCAATTTACAAAAGGAATGGATAAATACTGTGTGATGTCCACCCATTGCTATGCAGTCTCATTACCACAGAACTGAATTAGTGATTCCCTCCATCGATCCAATACATTATAATAAAGTGGCGGTTGTAGGATTTGCAGAGTGAATGAGCAGATTTTCAGATATCTATACCAAGGCATCACAGTGTCTGTGTTTGCTAGCACTGTTAAGCCTTTATCACAACGTTGGATTTCAAGCCTGCAATGTGTGATCAGTAACCTGTCATCATGTATTTTGCCTTACATGCAACAGGGTTTATTTTTAAATATCAGACAGCCTTTCACTAGGTAACTCATTTCACATATTCAAAAATTTCCATCACACGTATTGTACCTTAAAACATAATTTGTCATACACATGACATGTTGCACATGCCATACAGAGATATTGCCTACTATTGCAACTATTGTATGGCACCGGCTTCAAGAAAGGGGAATAGTCTGGCTTCATCATGGCATCAACAGATGGCGCTATTTCACAAACAGAATTTGTCAGGTTGTCTCGATGCATCATTTGAATATGCAGGGTAAGTGAAAGCACCTCACAGCTGCCACCAATACACAAGGCATGTTAGGTGTAGTGCTATTTAAGCCGGATTTGGCCAACAGATGGCAACATGAGTATACAAGAATATTGCAATCATTTAACCCTTTGCACGCCAGATTTATTACCTGTCCATAGGTTCGAAAGTGAAATATGTGCACATTTGATTCGTTGGCACAGAGGGAAGGGTTGATTGGTTGTAGTAAGGTTCTGCATTTGAGCAAAATATGTGAAGTTGGCAAATCATGATCTATTGAGTCGGGTGTGCAAACGTGACACACACACAGCGTTAACCCTTCCAGGACCACCAACCTTAAATCCCGTTACCCATAGGATTGAAGGAGTTGAAGGGGGTCAAACCTCACCTCATGGCCATGATTTTGGGAGAGCAGAACATCTCGGTGACCGCCGCGTTGACCTGGGCCATCCCAACCACCGCCTTCTTTTTGTCCTTCCCAGCAGCGACCTCCGCAATCTCCGTTGCCCGGCGACAGATGTCCAGGGCCCGCCTGGCATCACCAGAGATGGCAGCCACCTGTCAGGAAGATAAAGAATAGACAACATGAAGTTTAGTTACGTGCATGTCCACTGGTTAATCACGGTAATGTTGCAGCTCCACTGCTTTTGCAATATATAATGTGTCTGTGCTTTATATTCCCTGGGGTGACAAGTTCTCCTATTTCAAAATAATGAAGTCTGAATTCTTGCAAACTTTTTAACATATCGCGAGTGATCCTCATCGGATCTTGTCTAACACTGACCTGATAGTTAAAGGACAAGTTCACCTTCATAAACATAAGGATTGAGAGAATGCAACAATATTAATAGAACACATCAGTGAAAGTTTGAGGAAAATTGGACAATCGATGCAAAAGTTATGAATTTTTAAAATTGTTGTGTTTGAACCGCTGGATGAGGAGACTACTACAGCTTGTGAGTCATATGCGTACAACAGTATAAAGAAAATGTAAAGAAAATTCAACATATTTTCACTTTTTTCGCATAATAAAAGAGCACTTGACTTGCCTCTTTCTAAAGGTACGGGGAATAATATCACCCATAACATATGTCGGTAACGAGTCAGGGGAATGTGTACTTTTTTCAGAAGATGAAATTTTGTGAAATTCTCTTTATATTTTCCTTGTATTGTTGTACGCATGTGACATCTAAGTTATTCATACACTGCAGTAGTCTTCTCATCCAGCGGTTACTGCACAAAAACTTCAAAAATTCATAACTTTTGAACGGATTGTCCGATTTTCCTCAAACTTTCAATGATGTGTTCTTCTAATATTGCTACATTCTCTCAATCCTTATGTTTATGAAGGTGAACTTGTCCTTTAACCAACGAAGTTGAATTCATCAGACTCTGACCTGATACACTTCTTTGGGTGGCCAGAAACAACAAACTGATTTTAAAAAGAGGAAAAAAAATCTCTGTGGAACAGGGGCATTACTGTATAAGTGGTTATTTTCGCGAATTTCGCAAATCACAGTTGGATCGCGAATTTAAAAACACGTGAAAATGTCGCCATACACTAGAGTAACAATACATGCAAGATAGCATTGGTGTCAATTCGCGAAATCAACATCTCGCGAAAATGTCTCTCACCCTCTAATTCGCGAAAATATCTGTACGCAAAAATAACAGCTTATACAGTATCCAAAACAACCTTTCAGAGTCAGTTGGAGCAAATATCCTCACCTTCCTGGCTGCCAGCTGAACAGCATCGGGCTGGAAGGCATCTATTCCTCTCAGACGACTCTCAACGATCTCCTGCAGCTGCTTGTAGGTGTAAGGCTGGAATGTCATCCTGGTTAGACCCTAGGGATTTACAAGACAGGCCAGCTTTGAAATTAATGGGTGCCTAGTTTCAAGTTTTTTCCTCTACCTTCAACATAATCAAGAACACAATACATACAATATGAACAAAAGGAAAGAGATACTAACATAAGAAGTCAAAACACAGGATACATTGTACTTTGGATGAGAAGTAAAGAAGTGAATCATTTGAGTGTCAAATAATGGGGGGGGGGGGGGTGTGGCTCCATATAGTGGCCTAAGGCCAACAAAATGCATGTTGAGTATTCAAATGTTCAGAAGAATGCAGACAAAAATGTCAACCATAATTTGTATCATTATATATTGATATGAGTGTAGTTGTCCAATTTGGCAGTGAAAAAGAGTTTACTCTGTGAATTGAATGTGGTTCACATTTAGACCATTTACATAAGCACCCACTTTTAACTTTATGTTACATGAGTGTATAATATTGGTAAAGTAAGAGAAGCTTTTCAGAAATATATTTGGATATCAGTTCTCATGAAGATGATGTCATCCTTGTAAAACTACAATTTCATTTTTTAAAGCGATGTACTCAATTCACAAAGGATGTGATGAATTCAAAGAATTCAGGTGCATTCTTTAAAAATGTCATCCTAGTAAAACTACAATTTCATTTTTGTACAGGGATGTACTCAATTCACAGGATTTACTGAATTCAAAGAATTCAGGAGTAAACTTTACTGGTTGCAATCTTTACTGGTTGACTCCATATATAATAGCCTGAAGATTTTATGGGTCTAACTAGAAACATCATGCCCTCTGACTCTTGCCAACAAGACGGCTACCGGTATTACCTTGTGAGCATGGCAGCAGACAACAACATACAAAATAATGACACTCAGTAAAGTTCTCACCAGTCTACTGGCGACTCTGTTCATCATGATGCGCTCTGGGAGGTCCATGGTGTTTGCTATGGCGACGACGATGAGCTGGGCGTTGGGTCTCGTTGGCCAATCAAAGATGCTGTAGAGAACGCCTTGCTTTCTGGTCCACAGTAGATCAAGCTGGTGATGTAAATACCACAACAAAAAGCAGACTTAGTTACATTACTCGTCCCAACTTTGATTACCTCCAAGATTCTGGATGTCAGTGGACTTCATATTTGAAGAATTGAAAATGAAAAAAAAAAATTAAAGAAGATAAAAAACTGTATTTGCCAATGGTAAAGAATCCTTCAGAAAACTCACAAAAATTCCTGGACTTATGCAGACAGACAGTGATCCAGGACACTACCAAAATCCAATCATCTGTTCCTTGTGTCATTATCAACTTCTCCTGAAAATTTCGTCTAAATCTGTTCATAACTTTGTGAGTTATTTTTCAAACAGACAGACAGATGACCCAACGCCTGCAAAAACATAACCTCCTTGGAGGAGGTGATAACCATCATTTTTTTAGTTATAAAGCTTGAGGAAGGCTTGCAAAGTACACATATGATGCCACACTGCAAGGTTGCTAATGAGCATTAAAAAGGTACTTGATTCTTGATTATGATATATGCACATAAGTGAGGGTGATAGTAACAAGGTCCTATGTTTATTGACCCACAGTGGCTCCCTATACCTCCCCAAGTGTTACATTTGGTCATCCAGAAAGCCCTACAGTTGTTATCAGTTCAACATTGCCAGATTCCCATTCTCACAAGGATAATTTCACCAGGTGGGAGTCATGCAAAATCAGATCATCTGGGAATTGAACCAAGAACCCCTCCCCCTTCTAATGATGCAACCATGCAAATCACACAGCTGATATGTCTCCCAGTGCTCAAGATACAACCCTGTAGCTCACCTCATCTACCACAAGAACAGTAGGCACTCTGCTGGCTTTGTTGGAGCTGAACAGTTTGTCCAGGAGTGTAGCAGCGTGTTCGGGAGTGGCCTTCTTGCCTGTCAGGCTCTGGAGAGTAAACCAAACAATGTCAGACATTAAGGTAAAACATTACGTTTATACATGAAAAGTTTTATCGCAAAACGAGCTAACTTCATTCTTGCTGAGTTAAAATATTTGTGATCAAAGCTGCTAAAAAGACACGAGAAACTGATAAGAAAATGCCGGATATTTTTAATCATAACTTCTAGAATATTCCTTGTTATGTCAAAAAAAAATGAGGCATTACTGGAAAGGTTTCATTTTGTTCTATCTAATGATGGACTTATTTTGAAATGTTTAAAAATGGCGTTTAGCTCATTTTGCAATAAAACTCTTCACATACTGTATATGTATTTCAACAAGTACATGTGTCTTTATGTATGGATAAATTTACAAGCTTGCATCAGTGTAATTCTCAATTTAAACCCACAAGAAGTAATGCCCTTTCAGTAAAGAGTACAATCATATGTAGATTGGTTTCTGATAGCTCTTCAAAAGAGTCACAAAAATACTTTTGTGATGGATAGGACATTGTTTCTATTGCAAATGTGTATAACAACTCAGATATAAAACAGTGTATATGTGTATATAAATTATGCCAATGTTTGGTTTCTTTTCCTAATAGCATCATCCTTGTGATTTATCTTTCTCAAAATTACACCTGGAAACCAGAATAAACACAACAGCATCCCCCTGGTCTCCCCCTCCCCTCCCCCACCCCCCCCCCCCCCAAAAAAAAAAATCTGGAAACACCTGACTTACAGGAAAAATAAATAGCCAAGGAAACATTAAACTAACCTTGATGATTTCAACGTAAGCCTGGTGAGGGGAGGTCAGTCTCATGCCGTTGATCTCGACACATTTAAACTTGGGCACGTCGTCTGCTTTTTCGTCTTTCCTGAGCCAGTGTAAGACCTCCATGACGGTGGCAGTCTTCCCTGTGCCTGGCACTCCTGAGATGTACATACATCTGGTGGGGGTGGTAGAGGTGGTGGAGGTGGAGGTGGAGGAAGAGGAGAAGGTGGAAGAGGGGGAGGGGGGAGAGGAGGAGGAGGAGGAGGAGGAGGAGGAGGAGGAGGAGGAGGAGGAGGAGGAGGAGGAGGAGGAAGAGGAGGAGGAGGAGGAGGAGGAGGAGGAGGAAGAAAAGGAGAAGGAGGGGGAGAAGGAGGAGGAGAAGGAGGAGGAGCAGGAGGAAGAGGAGGAGGAAGAGGAGGAGGAGGAGGAGGAAGAGGAGGAGGAGGAGGAGGAGGAGGAGGAGGAGGAGGAGGAGGAGGGGGGGGGGGGGGGGAGGAGGAGAAGGAGGAGGAGGAGAAAGAGGAGGAGGAAGAGGAAGAGTTAGAACCAATATATAGCAAAACTCTACACAAACAAACAAGGCAAACAAACAGCTGCAGAAAAATTCCTGTAAACATCGCTAAAGCTGGAATTGAGATTGGTCTAAGAACACAACTCTGTCACTGAATGTTAACCACTATCACAGTAATGTTTCTGGGCCAGAGGGATAATTTGCTGTATTTGTAAGTCTGAAGATGACAGGCAATGAGGACATCTCTGAATGATTAGCGTAACGAACAGCATTCATCATGTCAACAAAAATCTCCGGCCAACATTTCCTTGCTCACGACATTAGATCTTCTGCAAATTCACTGTAAGAACAACTGAAACAGAAGGAGCATGTGGTCTGAATATAAATGATCTTTGCATATTGATTATAATGTTTCTGAACAGAAGTTAACCAACACACTATAATCATTATCAGCCTCACAGAGTATATTCAGTACATCTGAAATGCCACTCAGGGATTAAAGATTCAATGCAAAAGTCAATCATTTGCCGTAATAGCACTGATCGTTTTGATGTGCTGCTTCTCACATAGTCCCACATATTGACATCCTTGCAGGAAAAACATTTTGCAGCTGTGAGAGTGCAAGAGCTCATTAACCAACTTACCCCCCAGTGCCATCCAGCAACTTGCTCTTCACAAAGGCATAAATGTCTGCAAACTCTTGATCCCGACACGGCAGACTGTCCGGCACAGCTGAAACATGTAACCTACAGGACATAGACATCAAAATCATTATAAGTTATTTTGTAATAATGGATTGTCACAGCACAGAATTTGACCGAACCATCTAATAAAGCACATCCTGTTCATGAAACAAACTAGATATATCCATTGAAAACAATGGGAGTGAAAGTTTCATTTACACTGAAATTTGTTGTTCAAAGACACAATCTCTGACAGGTATGGTGGTCACCCAAAAAGGCCCAAGTACATCATCTGCCCTAAGACAGATAGAGGTACTAGTACCTACCGAACCCTAGCATGTTCCAGAGGTCTTGAGGGAGTCTTGCAAGGCGTGGCTCTGCTGTGAATCCCCGGTGTGGCATCTTTCCTGGAAAACTTTCTCTTCCTACCAACCTAGTGCAGTAACATGAGAGGAGCATGATAACAACTTTACAATCAAATACACAAAACAGCATACAAATCATTGTACACAACAACAAAAGGTTAAAACTTTTCCAAAATTTGTTTTTCACACTGTGCCACTTTCAGTGCATTTCAATTGTTTGGACTTTAACCAAAGAGAATATTCATGCATGTATATTAATACTCTAGGAAAACATTGGCATGTTCTAATTTTCGTTTTTTTTTCTTGGTAAAGTAGAGCATGAAATTTGCATAAATTTGTACATAAAAAAAAAGTCATGGTCACAGTACTTTGATAAAGTGGAGTATTGTTGAGATTGAGAGCTCAAAACTTCATCTGTCCTCAAGGTGGCTTTGTTCTTATAATGCAACTTCAGATGACATAAAAACTAAATACTGCTTCATGAAATCAAGTCAGGCCAGTATGTACATCATAATTTGGATAACAAGATATTGTACTGAATAGCACTGATAGTAGTGATTATTTTCAGAGCTGTTTATGCGTTACAGTACGTGCTGGGTTTCCAGCTTTGCTAACCTGCGCCTTGGGTGTCGCCTCTTGAGAAGCTGACATCTTTCTCCTCTTCAGTGTGAGTTTGATGTCATAATCATCGTCATCATCATCATCCTCATCACTGGGATCTTCATCCTCCTTTGGCTCAAACGTCAACTTCCTTCTCCGTGGAGTAGACTTATTAGTGTCCTTCGGTATTGGAACTGACTTCATGCAACTTTTCGTTTTCCTTGTCGACGCCCCCCTGGACAATCTACTTCCCCTGCCACCGACCGTCTGGGGAACTTGGCTGACTCTGGTCTTTTTCTGGATGGGCGTGGAAGGCAAGGTCAGTTTGCTTTTCTTGGACATGGATTTGCTGTGTCCCCTACTCAATTCGGTAATGCTGTCCCTGCTCGGTGTCTTCAGTTGGGTAAGTCGCCCGCTCGCCCCCCTTCCACAGGGTTTCTTGTCCCTTTCCTCTAGCATCGCTGCTTTTGATAGGCGGGGCTTGAGGAGGGAGAGGTTCACCCTTGTGTTTGGCATGAGCAGTCTCTTTTGGGCGCTCCCCTCCACCACCTTCTTGGGAGGCCTCCCCCTTGGCCTCTTTTGGGAGCTCCCCTCCGCCACCTTCTTGGGAGGCCTCCCCCTTGGCCTCGGGGTGGGGGTTCCCTTCTGAGTCTTGGGCTGTCTCCATGGCGATGCATCATCATCAGATGAGAACATCTCCCAGATCTCCTCTGGAGAGAAAATCTGGTTGCGTCTAGCAGGAAAGCTCCCTGAGAAAATGATGGTGTTACATGTAGTGTCAGTGGACATGAAAAGAGATTTTGTATTGTATAGGTATCATTTTTTTCTTCATCACAAATGCTATTTCTTTGATTCTATATTCTTGCTCTCTCTCTTAGTCTTAACGAACTATATTTATAAGCATCTTGAATCTATTCTTCCTATGCATACATGTAATTCTATTTGTTTAGAAAACAAGCAATAACTTGTGGATTTCAAAAAAAAAAATGACAAACAGTGTGGTGTGCAAAATTATTGCATCATGAATGAATCATCAATTATCAGTAATGATAGGATCCAATTAGTATTCATATTTGCCAATGTCAAAGCACGGGTGTGTATGCAGCATTATCCTACAAAAGAAAGCAAGCCAACCAACAGAAGAGGATGTACTTGTACAGTATCTCCATGATTTCAAAGAGGTCTTACCCATGTCCTTGGGTTTAGTGTTCTCCTTTCCACGTTTTTTCTCCCTCTGTGGCTTCACTACCTCTTCTTCTTCTTCCTCCTCCTCCTCCTCTTCCTCCTCCTCTTCCTCCTCATCATCCTCTCCATCTTCAGACTGCTCCGCCTCTTCTTCAACTTCTTCCTCAGCCTCAGATTCCGATTCCGATTCCGGTTGTATCAGAGGTGTGAGAGTGTTCCCCACTATGCTGTAGCGCACAAAGAAGACCTCTGGTCCTCGCCTCTCCTTCCTGGTCTGTGAAACGCAATCAACAGCTTCCTCTTCCACCTAGAAAGGACAGGGATAAAAGCAGAAAAGACCAAACTTATTTTCAAAAACAAGACATGGGTGTTCTCAGTGTTGAGGCTGTGTTATGCCACACGTGGCAGCCAACACTTGCCATCTCAGCTTCTGTACATCAGGAATACTACTCTTGGTGCTCTTGCTCGTACTTCACACCAAACTCTGAGGTGATTGCTGAAATACAAAGTAATAATCTCTCAAATCTGAAATTCAAGAACCATTGGAGCTGATTACATTCCATCTCCCCTTTTGAGAATGATAAATGATAACCGGAACTTGGTTTGCAGTAACTTCGTAGAATGATGCTGTTTGTCAGTGCAAACTTAATTTTTGCCTACCAAACATTTTCCAGTGATGGTCTCGGCATCTATCTCCACTGAGGTGAGGCCTCCTTTGGAAACCTGGTACTCAAAGATCTCTTGCGGATGGATGCCGGGCAGCTTCTTGGCTATGTTGGCTGGGAGCTCAGATGGACGCATGTACCACTGCACCCTGGCTCGTCGTGGGTCATCTGTATGCTCCTGCCCTGGAAATCATTTTTTTTTTTTAAATAAGAAAAGGAAATGAAGAGAGATTGAAAAGGGTGTAGCAAACTGTTGGTGAAAGGACTAATTCAAAGATTTGTAAATTTGTCCTCCCACAATACACCAAAATATTGTGTTTGTGAATCATATATCCCCAGTTAACTGTACATGCCTTGTGTCAGTTTTAACCATGTATATGAGGTATGAGATGCAAACATTAAAAGAGCATGATTCTGCTTTGAATACAGCAAAGTTGTCATTTTCATTTTCTTTTAATTTATGACTGCCTTTATTTCAAAGCTTTCTTGGTACCTATTTCATGTAGTCACTCTTTTATTCAATCATTCATTCATTCAATTTGTATTATCTATCACTTGCTTCTTTTTTTTTCTTGCTAATACTACAAGCATTTTTCCTCTCAAGTTGTCCCACAAGCTACTCCGTACTACTAGTACCACTATCATCATACCGTGATTTTCCATTCTTACCATTGTCAAAAAGGTCCTCCACTCGAGCAATAAATGACTCTTCATCCTCCCCTTCCACAAAGACATGATCACCAACTTTAATTGATCCCGTCTCAGGGAGATGGAAACCTCTGCAAAAGACAAACATGACGACAGAACACAGAAGGCTATGAATGGTTGGTATTAACAACAGATGGAATATCAACTCTTTGACTTTGCTTCTCTCGCGTTTTTAACATTTGATAACTTCATAGTGATTCACACTTTGATGAAAAAGTATAGACCCTTAACCTTGAATGTTGTATACCGGTATGCCAAATATTTTGCAAGGTTCTTATTCTTATGATTTTTGTGAGTCGGGTTGTGTATATTCACAAATTTAGAAACATATAACTCTGATCCCAACATGACTGCACTGTGGATGCGTACATTTCTCAGCTCGTTACTGTAACCATTACTCCACAATTGTCTGACTTTGTGTGAATTTAAACCATTACGAAATTGTTGAGAAATCCTGGACATTCAAAAAAATCAAGTATCAAAGATAAGGCATACAAACTTATGCTAATCTTTCAGTTTATTATAGACCAACGACAACGTTAGAGCAACTTTTCTATTACAATTAGTGCTGCCAGCTAAGCCACGTCTTTTTAAAACTAAAAAGTAACAATAGCATAATGTTACACTTGTTTATTCAAATAGAACTAACACTAACAGTTAACGTTAGAGGTCTAACAGTTAGAACTTGTAACATGTATTGTTAGAAGTCTATGAGTTAGAAGTAGAAAAGTCTAGTACAAAGATAAAATTGTTAGTAAGTGTTCATGTTCCAAGTGAGATAATCGAGAAATCCAGTCAAATTGCTCGTCTAAAACTGCAAACAATTTAATACGTATGCATAGACTGTCTGTATCACAACTTCACTAGTTCTACACCTCAACACTTGGTGGCCATTTTTAAATGCCCGACAGCGTGGCCTCGGAAAGTCGATAAACAAAAAGTTGACCGTGCCCGCGCCCGGCGTGCGTGTGTACTGCAATAATGAGAGCTTTCTAACGTTACTTACTCATAGTGTTGATTGCATCGGCGCTTAGTCTTGCCGTCACTTTTCGGTTTCCCAATCCATACAAAACCTTTCTTCTTCCTCATACGTTCAGTCCTGTCAGTACTCATATTCGCTTTAGAAATCTTTTATCCGTTTTAAAAGCTTCTAAAAGTTCTAATCTAACGTTAGTTGGGTAATTGGTTCATATACGTCCGTGCGTGAGAGACCCAGCCAGCTGCTCTCATCACATCGATAGCAAAAAACGCTTCCCGGCAAACCTGTCAACAAAGTCGGTTTTCGCGGGAGGTCAATCACATGATTACATAGACGTGAAACCAGCAGATGCTATATTATTTTTGTTCTTTTTTTTTCAACACCAATTGCAGAACCCATACATTGTATGCAGTATATTTTTTTCGTATTATTCTTGTTATATTTGAATGTCAGTTTGATAATCAAATCGAAATACTGATGACTGCATATACAATTTTGCTGTAACATTCTGTTTTATGTATACTAAACAAGCTTTGCATTGGTACCGTGTTAGAAGGCAAGATGGCGAATCGCACGGTGAAAGACGCCCGTAGCATAAAGGGTACCAATCCGCAGTATTTGGTGGAGAAAATCACCCGCTCTCGGATCTATGAATCGAGATATTGGAAAGAAGAATGCTTTGCTCTCAGTGGTATGAATATTTTGATAAGAGTTATCGTAACAGTTTCTAAAATGTGTCATGTAAATATGGTTCGTTACCAGGCAGAGCGTCACCGTGCATTGGTGCACCGCCAGCAACGAACGGCAGCGTCGCGTTGTATCAGGGAGGTGGTCTCCCTGGTTGAGGCGGGCGGGCTGCGCTGAGCGCGGGTAGCGTCGGCTGTTGGCTTGCGAGGTGTGTTGCGGTCGTTGATGAGATCCAGGCGTAAAGTTAGTTTATTGTTAATGTTGTTGGAGTGTGCATATGGGGATGATGTGTTGACTGCGGATTACATCCGGGCCGGGAGGACTAACTATTTTGCTGTTGGTAGCAAATGGTAGAATTCTAGGTCGTGTTGCTTGAAATGACATAAATTTACATGGACAGCAACGTCAACTGGGAAAGGCACAGTGGTATTTAAAAATTTGGCATAATCGTGATATAGTCCCCACCTCTCCGTTGGGGACTAATTACAATCCCACCTAGTACCTACTATGTACCTAGTTGGGAGTGTAGCACGTATTGCGTAGTGTGTACAGCTGTACCAGTCTTGCGGATTTTGACGCAACTGACGTCATGCTTGGTCAATAGCCGTGAGACAACACACACTAAAGTGACACACACACTCTTCATACAGTACTGCGTATCTCCGTGTATCTCCCTCTATTATATGGTCGTGATATAGTCCCCACTCTATGGGAAACTGCGTGCGAATTACACGTGGTGGGGACAATTTCACGACCATAAAGTAGCCACTCCCCCTCTGTTATGCTCGTGATATAGTTCCCACACAACGACGAACTGTGCGTGTTTTGAATGGAGGTGGGGATTATTCCAACAGTATATATACTCGTGATATGGTCCCCCCTCCACGGCGAACCGGCTGCGTTATGTATGTCAGTGGGGACAATTTCCACGATGCCTAATGCGGATCGCTACTCAAATCTCTCTCCTTCCTTTTGCCGCCAAAACATGGCTATACAGACATTAGCAACAATAATGTTTTAGTTCATGCATAAATCTCGCGTGGATTAGTGACGACAACGTACAATTCCAAAATCTCTAGAGAGATTTTGAGAGAACGGGATCGGAAACCTGTGCCCGTTTCTAGACACTTTACGTTTTAAACTTGATTTGAAAAATCTTTCTCCTTCCTTTTGCCGCCAAAACATGCCTATACTGACATTAGCAACAATAATGTTTTAGTTCATGCATAAATCTCGCGTGGATTAGTGACGACAACGTACAATTCCAAAATCTCTAGAGAGATTTGGAGAGAACGAGATCGGAAACCTGTGCCCGTTTCTAGACACTACGTTTTAAACTTGATTTGAAAAATCAAACACAAATTCCCCAAATTGCAAAATTGTACCATTGCGATTTATATTCATTGCGTTGCTGCGAAGATATGCGTGTGAATTCGTATGATTCTGTCGAGATAATTTTTCAGTGCCGACTGAGTTGAAATAATATGTGTGATTTTCCTTCCTTAAGTCGCCATATTTGTTTTGCCTATAAATTTCTATTGCCATACTCGGAAAATGAATTGTTCTCGCGCTCCGATTCGCAACATTTAACCGCGCTGTACGGTGCAGGCCCGTCTGAAATAAAAAAAAAAAAAAAAGTCAAGTTTGTTAATCTGAAAACGACAACTTTCGGATTACTAGTTCGTAAAAACAAACATCTTTCCTTTGTCGGACTAATAACTTTGGACTGAGATTTAAACCTTCGGCATAGCGAACTGTAACAATAACTTGCTACCTTTTCTTTATTGACATTTCAGGAAGCAGCATGCGTTTCGGTAGTTTGAAATGTGTAAATGTTGCGATTTCTTTCCCGTGCTAGTGCAGATTAAGTTCGGTCACGGCGAAAGTTCCTGTAGCCATTACGAAATTAATAAAAAAAAATAATGCAAGTCTTTTCAACAATGTATAACGCACTTCCGCATAGACTTTTATTAGTTTTGTTTGTACAAAAACTGCACGTCCGAGATTCTGCAACGCTTAAATTGCGTTTTAAATACAGCGTTGCGTGTGGTTTGATGGACTTGCATAATATGGACAGTTGCGTTTGAACGCAATTGAGTTTAACTGAGTTTCCTACACATAGTTTCGTATATGAATCCAAACGCAAGCCTTGACGTTCCGTGTGATTTGTATTGATGGACTTGCATTTGATTTTCAGAATGGATCTTGATTTTTAATTTTGCGTACGAAATAAAAAAAAAACAATTAATACAAGTTTTTTCAACAATAACGCACTTCCGTTGATGTTTAGAGATGCGTTTAAACGCAGTTTCTATAGTTTCGTACAAAATCGCAAGTCTTCTCTGGCGGCTGTGCTCTTCCGTTGAAATACTAGTACAGCGTTTCGTGTGATTTGATGGACTTGCATTTATTTTGATTAAAAAAACCCCAATGGAAGTCTTTTCAACAATAACGCACTTCCGTATATATAGATGTTCAGAGATGGTTTTAAATGCAGTTTTTATAGTAGTAATTAGTAAATAAAACAAAAACAATGCAAGTCTTTTCAACAATAACGGACTTCCGTATATGTTCAGGGATGGTTTTAAACGCAGTTTCTATAGTTTTGTATGAAAACCGTACATCTCTGCAACGCTCTTGCGTTTGAATACAGCGATTTTTTTTTTAATTTCTAGAGTTGTCTTTAAAGGCAAATGAGTTGTGATTTCATACACCTGCATTTGATTTGGGATTTGCATTTAATTACATAGTTGCATTTTAATTAATTTTCTAGTGAAATCATGAAAACGCAAACAAAATTTCACATGACAAATACATAATCATGTGTAATAATACGTGAAGTATGCAAGTGGGGGAGACCGTTATCAATAAGAAAATCGTTTGCTTTGGACAAAGGCCTCTCAACATTATGCCTTGATTGTTACATTTTTTTTCTTTTTAATTAGAGGTACGGAACACACGTAGAACACAATACTGCATAACATATAATCTGTTTTGTACACAAACTGCAGCGAAAATTATGACTAAATGAATGAGATAATAAATGAATAAGAAATGAATAAAGAAATAGAATAGCTGAATCGACCCACATCAAAGCCTTAAAATTCAAAGTAGTTTTCCGTTTATTCAAAAATGTAATAACATCTATAAAAAAATAACTATAAAAATTGCATCAAAGTAAAGAGAAAATACGGAAAATGCATTTAACTGACATAATACTACAGCAATAGCAATGACATTGCATGATCATCATCATCATCATCATTATCATCATCATAAATCAATATAAATACAACGACGCATGCACCCAACTTGCGCTTGCATGCCTCGGACGGGCCAACCGAATTCTTAATTGTTATAGGGTAATTGAAACATTTTCTTTCCTTTTGTTCTGCTAAAAATATATTATAGGCTACTTGTTTTCATCACATTGTTCAGTGTAGTATTCTGGCGGTAATTGAGTCAGGGTTTTTTTTTTTTTTCTCCCTCTCTCTCTCTTCTCCCTCTCTCTCCCTCTCTCTCACTCTCTCTCTCTCTCATTCTTCCACTCAAAGAGGAATCCGGTACAATGCTCTAAACGTGTAAAGAAGAAAAAAAAATTGAAGTCACAATATTATGTAAACAAAAATTGGTAGAACATAGAAAAGGAAAATAACAAGAAAAATGATTGACGAGAGGCAATTCGAACTTCGAGAAAGTCACACAAAAACAACAACAACAACAACAACAACAAAGCAATCATTTGTCCGATAAATCCAAGCAAGATAAACCTTGTGGAAATTGTCCCCACTGCCATATATAACGCAACGGGTTCCCTGTGGAGGGGGGACTATATCACGAGTATAATACTGTTGGAATAATCCCCATCTCCATTCGAAACACGCACAGTTTATCGTTGTGTGGGGACTATATCACGAGCATAACAGAGGGAGGAGCTACTCTATGGTCGTGAAATCGTCCCCATCACCGTGTAATTCGCACACAGTTTCCATAGAGTGGGGACTATATCACGACCATAATAGACGGAGATACACCGAGATAAAACAGAGTGTGAAGACAGAACTCCCGTGCGCGTTGAGGTGACCAATCAAGACGTAGACGAGAGCAGACAAGCGCAGCACAAGGAGATATGTGCATGTACAGATGTGTGCAAGGTAGCTGTTGGGATTCTATTAGTCCCCACCGGTGACGTTATACCCGAGGTGGGGACTATATCACGATTATGCCAAAAATTTTAATGGTATGCGGCCAGCGGCCGCACTCACAACCCTCAAATTTACACTTACTTTGTGTAACTGCGAACGCAAAGCGTTCGGCCTGTGTCGGGAAGGATATTGAGTCACGGTATCCGGTAGAGGGTAGATTCGTAGGTAAATTCCAACTTATGTACCGTACTCAAAATTTCTTCAATTTGAATAGAGTAAAATATCCTGTTTGCGGCAGTTTAAGCATTGTTAAGGGTTTTTCCAACTTGTAAACAAATCAGGCAAATTATTTTCAACCATTTCATATATCATAGACAAGATTATTCATTAACGCAATTGTTTTCATGAAAGAAATTACCATTGACCAACGCAGTTTTCATGATTTACCAGGGCAAAACCTGGCACAATTTTCGCCGATAAGGGCGATATGCGACGTAGTATTTCTGCTTGCGGCACGATGTACAATCCCTATGCAATACGCGCGTGCTCCGCGATCTTTAGCTGAACGCCTTCACATGTCTCGCGAACATTGCGTAAGCGCCAATTCCCATTGCGAAAGCACGTGAAAATAGCGTGCGCACATGCATTGGCCACAAACAAGATCACAATTCTGGCGTTGTTGTTGATGTCTTTCTCGTGTTTTTCTCATTTTTTTTCGATGGTAACATCCATTTTCCGAAAAAAATGGCGGCCCACATCGGCTCGTGAAAGTTCTATTTTACGTGAGGATATGTTTTCAAAATCCATGAACATCGAGAAAACGACAAAAAATCCAGTTTCTTGGACCATTGTTTCTTATAACCAGAGGGCCAAACCCCAAAAAGTCGCTTACTTAACGAGTGAGTTGCACTCTCTCTACAAACTAAGTAGACCATGCTTATTTTCAAGTTTTTATTGTAACAAACAACATTCCACTGGTCTACCTCAAAAAATTTGTTGCGAAAGCCTCCAAATCCAAGATGGCGTCCAAGATGGCCGCCATATTTACTGAATTTGTTATTTGAAAGATAGAATTTGATTGAAACATCAGATTTCAACAAATTTGATGTCATATGAAAGAGAATAAAATTTTCTACAAGTTGATATCATTTTTGTGGGTTGTTGTGATAACTGGATTGAGATTTTAAGGAAAAAACACTCATTTTTTGGTATTTTTCTGAAAAAAAGAAAATCATGAAAATGCTTGATTCATCATGAATCAAAGAAAGACTGAAGGATTATCTTGAAACATCTCAAGAATTTTGTTTGACATATAATTGATATTTGGAGAAAATTAGGGGTCAGTACCGTTTTTGGTTCAGGAGTTACAATGTCTCAAACTTGAAAACTCACTATGTAAAAATGACCACTTTAGTTGTGACAAGACTTTATTGGTCGTAAAAAAAGCATGCGCGCGCCTAGACTACTACACGCACCACTGGCACTGACGCCTGTAGCAGTGCCAGTGGTGCGTGTAGTAGTCTTGGCAAACGCAGAATTTTCTTTGACAAACAAGGGTTTGTGCCTGAAACTAACTTTTCATACCAAGTGGTAGCTCAGGTGACGCTGATTGCTATTATTTCAAAGTAGATTGTTCTGAAGCAGATGAGATGAAGCAAAAAATATCTTTCAAATAGAGGTAGAAGCTTGAAATAACCTTGCTATAGAAAGTTTAAAACAAAATTTGGATCAATCACTCAAAAAATTCAAGATTGCAGGCCATCAAAGCTGACATAGTGTATTGCGCCAAAGTAAATGTATCATTTCGATTTTTATACAATTTTGTCTGTTTTGGTGTCTATTTATATGGTTTTTATATATTCTGAACATTTTAATGCTATTTCAAACCATCTCAGGTTTTTATGGAGACATTTTTTTTTTCAGAATGGACCATGAATATTTCTCTAAAAAGTTACAAAAAATTAAATTAAAAATGTTTATGAAAACCATGCAGAAATTACAATCTTTCCCATATAATCAATATTTGGAGGTCAGTATTGTATTTGGTTCAGGAGTTATAATGTCTCAAACTTGAAATCCCATTTTACATAATATGTATTTGCACGCATCTGTTCCCAAAGACGTCACAGAGGGTCAAATCCAAGATCGTGCTTACTTTTCGAGTTCCACTCTCTCTATAAACAAAACCATACATAATATTAAGCATACTAAGCAATGTTCCGTAAGTACACTTCAGTAGATTTGTTGCAAAAACCTCCAAAGTACAGATGCGGTCCAATAGGGCCGCCATTTTTATTGAATTTAACATTTCAAACATAAAATTTGATAGAGACATTGGAATGCAACAAATTTGATGTCATATGAAGGAGAGCAAAACTTCCTAAAAGTTGATACCACTTTAGCTGTGTATTGTGATAAATTGGGGGGGGGGGGTTATTTGCTTCTCTTTTTCGGGGGGGGGATCCATATTTTTATATTGTTTTGAAAAAAAAAGAAGAAATTTAAAAATGCATGATTTAGTATTTATCAAAGAAGAACTGAAGAATTATTTTGACACCTGCGATTGAGATTGAGATTTACTGAGATTGAGACATAATTCATATTTCTGGAATTACAGGCAATATCATACACTGTTCACAAGTTAACATCTAAAACTTGAAAAAAAATATATTCATGCATTATAAATTTTGTATACAATGTGTTTACATGGTCACATGTAATACTGTAATGGTCTAGTGACTTGCAAGTACCTGCATGCAAACTAACTTTTCATGCCAAGTGGTAGGTGACGCTGGTCGCTATTACTGTAGCATTTCATCATAGTAGATTGTTCTGAGGCAGATAAGATTGAACAGAAAGTATTTTCCAAAAAGAGATAGGAGCTTGGAATTGGCACAAATTTTTCCAATGTGTAATAATTAGCGATAAAAACAGTATCCACACAAAATTCAAGATGGCGGTAATTAATCGAGGTTGTTGTTCAAGGCATTATTTCCCATTAGTGCACGTAAAACAAAAATCCAGCTTTACTTAATTCCTCAAGCTAGTTCTAAACTGTGAGTTAAGAATAGAACAACTAATGTACAAACTTAAATCAGTATATTGTTAGATGTACTAAATAGATCTGATAAGAATGTTTTTTTTTTACATAATTCAAATTCAAATTCAAATTCAAATACTAAATTGTTAACAGTTATCATGGTTATGGTTTCTTGAAAAGATATGGTGATATCTTCGTATGTTTTAGGCTTTATTATGATTTTTTTACATGGTAGAATGTTTTGTAATACAACTAACCTGCACATATAAATCGAATGTGATATCTCTCCCAATGGCAAACAATACCTTAAGTGTGTTGCGTCAAAGTTAAATCTCAACTTATAACTTATAATTTGATATATATTTCTAATCTTCTTATCTTTCTGTCTATTACATGTTTCTATACATCCGAACGATATTGTACTATTGTAAACCATATTGAGGGTCTTTTTTTTTTGGGGGGGGGGGGGTGGAGCTCATTCCAGTGTTTGGGTAAGGCCCAATCTTTCATAAAAAAAAGAAATGCTCCTGTATCAAAGATACTATATGCTTTTTTACTTGTATGTTACTCTGCTGTTGTAGAAACGTGAATGATGATGGTATAATTGTGTAATAATGTCTGATCCGTAGATGTCCTTGAAAGCCCTTCTGTTCCGAACCCCCCCCCCCCCCCCCCCCCCCGCAAAAAAAAAAAAAAAAAAATCCGACATGGTGGCAATTTCTCAACTTTGCTCTTAAATGTGTTGTGCGAAATTACTTTTCAGTATATTGTTCGAATAAAATTTTCCGAATTGATTATTCGTGCTGTATATTCCCCATTTACAAATAAGCATGCTGAAACTGTATTTACTGTTATCAGATTGTTTTTGGGCTGATTTCATGTGGGTCATAGTGTCACAATTGATCTGAACTTATGCCATTGGTAGATGCTTTCCCATACTAAATATCAGGATCACTCGAGAGTGAAAATGTTCATTTTCATTTATTTCAGAGTGACCTCGAGATCACTCGAAGAGTGACGAGTGATCCCTATTCAAAGGCAGGGCTCGACACTACGTTGGTCCGGTGGGCCACCAAAATGTCAGAAATGAAGAATTTGGTGGCCTGATCGGGCCACCAAAAAAGGTCGGATATTTGCCTTTGGGCCACCAAAAATAAAAGTTAGTGTGGAGCCCTGCCTAAGGTCACTCTAAAATGAGTGAAAATGAACATTTTCACTCAAAAGTCACTCCAATTTCACTCTAAATTCACCGTTTTCTGTTATTCACTCCTCACATCAAAAGTAAAAACTTCCACTCGATTTGTCAGTTTTTTCTTTTTCGGAGAGTAGAATATCACTGGTCTTAAAAATGTGTCCATAAAAACCTAAGACCGTTTAAGATATCACAACAGACAAAATTGTATCAAAATCGAAATAGTACATTTAATTTGGCGCAATACACTATGTCAACTTTGATGGTTGTCATCTTGATTTTTTTTTTTTGAGCGGTTGATCTAAATTGTGTCTTAAACTATCTATAGGTCAATTCCATTGTGACTTATGGACAAAGTGACAATTTTTGGCAATTTCAAACCAGTATTTTGAGAAAATAGTTGCATCAAATGCATTCTTCTCGGTTCATGGTTAGATCCATCATATCACAGTTTATGAAAACACCATACTTAGTTTGAAAAGTATCATTGCATTACGTACAGCAACGAAAAATTGCTGTCGTGACTTATGGGACATCTGAGGACCGCCGTTTTTCACATGGGAAAGTAAGTTCTGAAATATTCTTACACACAGAGAATCTGGAAAGATATTTTCTTTCCTGAATGTAGCAAAGGGTTGGTGCTTACCCTGAGCCAAGTGGTATGAATATCTACTCATTGGTACAGTAGCAGGATGGGGAAAACCAGTGTGACTGATGGGACACAAAAACGTGACTTATGGGATGCTATCAACTACCACATTTTGAGATTGAGAGAATAATATTTACTGATGCCGGAACAAGTTCTAGAACATCATAAAACCAATCTATGACCAAAGAACATTCAGAAAATAAGCCATCTGAGAATTACACAAGCTGTATCATGGTCATAATAGTGTATCAGAAATGATACATAAATTCTGCAAGAATTGGCAATTTTCATGAAAAATGAAGGTTTTTTGGACATAACTCCACTCCACGTTCACCGATGTTCACAAATGAGGTATCAAAATATCCGTTGTGAAAGGCTGCTTTGAATAAACAATACCAGATCATCTCATTAAGCTTCATTAATAATCTATACTCAATAGTTTGATTTTCATAAAATGCAACCTTTCCGTGGAATTGACCTATAACAAGATTGGTGCCAAATTTCAAGCTATTACCTCTATTTGAAATTTTGTTTGCTTCATCTCATCTGCTTCAGAACAATCTACTTTGAAATAATAGCGATCAGTATCACCTGAGCTACCACTTGATATGAAAAGTTAGTTTGCAGGCACAAACCCTTGTTTGTCAAAGAAAAGTCTGCACTTGCCAAGACTACTACACGCACTACTGGCGCTGCTACCAACGCCAGTGCCAGTGGTGCGTGTAGTAGTCTTGGCGCGCACAGACTTTTTTATGACCAACAAGGTCTTGGTTACAACTAAAGTGGCCATTCTTACGTAGTGAGTTTTCAAGTTTGAGACATTATAACTCCTGAACCAAAAATAGTACTGACCCCTAATTTTCTCCAAATATCAATTATATGTCAAACAAAATTCTTGAAACGTTTCAAGATAATCCTTCAGTCTTTCTCTGATTTATGCTGAATCAAGCATTTTCATGATTTTCCTTTTTTCAGAAAAATATCAAAAAATGAGTGTTTTTTCCTTAAAATCTCAATCCAGTTATCACAATAACCCACAAAAATGGTATCAACTTGTAGAAAATTTTATTCTCTTTCATATGACGTCACATTTGTTGAAATTTGATGTTTCTATCAAATTCTATCATTCAAATAACAAATTCAGTAAATATGGCGGCCATCTTGGACGCCATCTTGGATTTGGAGGCTTTCGCAACAAATTTTTTAAGGTAGACCAGTGGAATGTTGTTTGTTACAATAAAAACTTGAAAATAAGCATGGTCTACTTAGTTTGTAGAGAGAGTGCAACTCGACCTCTGTTTTTAGCTTTTGGCCCCCCGGTTATTAACTGTTATGTTAAGAAGTACCGAAAATTTCATTTTGGATGCGATATGTTGTCATTTAGGTGAGAAAATTTCACTTTCGTCAGAGATCGTGCCCATTTTATCGGTTGGTTTTTGTTGATTGCTAGTGTGTTAGTACATGTATGTGCATGTGACAGTGCAATGCTGTGTTTAGCTGTATATTACCGTGTATGTTGTACCTGCCGCGAACGGCTGCACGGCCGCTTACTGACGCAGTTAAAACTCTACTTACAGATTTGGTGCAATTGTTGATAACACTTGCCTGGGTATGTTTTGCTCCTCTATAGATCTAGAGTCGTAGTAGTCCCTTTCTGTAAATATTGGAGACTTATCCAGTCAAGAGGAATCTGTGAGAATGACAACTGCTCCGTATGACGGATTTGAAACCTGTGCGCATGCGCTAACCGGAGTGCAATGCCTTTTCACAAGGCCTTCTCGCTGTATTGCGTTGCTCTGTGGGCAAATGAAGAAGCGATATCCCAGCCGAGCGCGACAGCGTGAAAGCGAAAGGGCCTTGTTCAAAGGCGAAAAACATTGCGATTTTCATGCATATATTCATATCACCAATGTGCTATGTGCCTTTGTTTTGAAAAACGAAGGGAGGAACAGGGAGAATGGAGATGGACTCGTATAGAAAAACGTCTTTTCAAGAAAAGAATGAATTAGATAAGATTAAGAGATGTAGGGGCAAGCATGGTGTCACCGGACACCATGGTATTACCGGACACGCACATTTTTGCGTACTAATGACATTCTGTACGCGCGAGACTTCGTAGATTAGCCTCACAGAACTTTGTGTGGACCGAAATCGCAAAAAACGCCACATAAAAATGTAAAAACACGAAAAAATTCACATTTTACCTCAAATTTATAGTTGAGTGACCCGCACCTCGTTTATAGTTAATATTTATGCATGTTTGAATCACATTTCGCGACTGAAATTCTATGAAATCCCACTCACATACAGGAAAAATGCTGAAGATTCTATTAGAACCAAAAGTTCACTGATCAATATCGGAAAAATTGTAGCTATCGTCCTCAAACGCAAACAATGCGGAATAGTTGTGCGCTAAGGGGCACGCAACTCATCACCCGCGCGTGCAGCTCCCATAGACAAAGCACGTATACTCTAACCAGTTGTCGATTTCTCACAAGGTTTTATTGCGTGAACTGTTCGAAATGGTCAAGACAGACATTTTACTGTAAAATACGAAATTTGAGCTTCATTTGCAGATTTTTAGCTCACCTGAGCCAAAGGCTCAAGTGAGCTATTGCGATCGCCCTTCGTCCGGCGTCCGTCGTGCGTCGTGCGTCGTGCGTCGTGCGTCGTCCGTCGTGCGTCGTCCGTCGTCCGTCGTGCGTCGTCCGTCGTGCGTCGTGCGTAAACTTTTTACATTTTCATCTTCTTCTTGAAAACCCCAAGACCGATTTTCATCAATCTTGGCAGGTAGCATCCCTAGGGGGTTAGGAACTCAATTTGTTAAAATGGGCACCATGCCCCACCCAGGGGGCCCCCAGGGGGGCCCAAACCCCCCAAAATTAAGGAATCTGTAAAAATCTTCTTCTCTAGAACCAGAAGTGATAGAGCTAAGTTAATACTATGAGTTAGTACATTGATGACTGTAGTTTCAAGTTTGTTCATGGCAGAATCAGGGGTGCCCCCCTTGGGACCCAGGGGAGGGGGGTGGGGAAGGGTTCTAATGGGGCCTAAATTGTACATTTTCATCTTCTTCTTGAGAACTCCATGACCCATTTTCACCAAACTTGGCAGGTAGCATCCCTAGGGGGTTAGGAACTCCATTTGTTAAAATGGGCACCATGACCCACCCAGGGGGCCCCAGGGGGCCCAAACCCCCCAAAATTAAGGAATCCGCAAAAATCTTCTTCTCTAGAACCAGAAGTGATAGAGCTAGGTTAATACTATGAGTTAGCACATTGATGACTGTAGTTTCAAGTTTGTTCATGGCAGAATCAGGGGTGCCCCCCTTGGGACCCAGGGGGGGGGGGGGGGGGTGAGGAGGGGTCCTAATGGGGCCTAAATTGTACATTTTTATCTTCTTCTTGAGAACCCCATGACCCATTTTCACCAAACTTGGCAGGTAGCATCCCTAGGGGGTTAGGATCTCAATTTGTTAAAATGGGCACCATGCCCCGCCCAGGGGGCCCCCAGGGGGCCCAAAACCCCAAATGAAGGAATCTTTACAAATCTTCTCTAGAATCAGAAGTTATAGAGCTGAGATAATACTATGAGTGAGTACATTAATGACTGTAGTTTCAAGTTTGTTCATAGGAGATCCAGGGGTGCCCCTCTTGGGGGTAGGGGGGGGGGGGTGGTTGGAAGGGTCCAAATGGGGGCCTGAATTGTACATTTTCATCTTCTTCCTGAAAACCTCATGATGGATTTTTGTCAAACTTGGCAGGTAGCATCCCTAGGTGGTCAGGATCTCAATTTATCAAACTGGGCCCCATGCCCCACCCAGAGGGCCCCAGGGGGCCCCAATTCCCCCAAATTAAGGAATCTTGAAAAAAATTGGGCCCTTATTGTACATTTTCATCTTCCACTTGAGAATGCCTCGTCAAATTTTGATGGAGCTGTGAATAATTTAGATTAGTGACTGCGTGAAAGGTGAACTTGCGATACTCAGGTGAGCGCTAGACCCGCGGGTCTCTTGTTTTGTGTGTCATCCGCTCGGTGAGAATGTGTACGGTGATTTGTGGGATGAATTGTGATTCTGGTGCAAGGATTAGGTGCGAAAGACCTCGATTATTCGATTACGAAAATAGCGTCCGGTAATACAATGCGATTTTGCACGGCGCAAAAAACCACTATTTTTAGAGGGGTATGTTTGAAGCATATGGTCAGTTTCACGGTAAAGGGTGTAACTTTCAATTTTTAGCCTTTTGGCCCACCCTGAACACATAGATTTACAGATCTCAAAGATTTTTTCCCATGTGAGTCACCTTATGAGTAGCCACCTTGGGTAGCATAATCAGGTCCAGGTATTGATGCGTTTTGTTTTGACAGTCACATATGTACCCTAAAAATGACTATTTTGTTGCATTGAAATTTATATAACATTTTTGAAATGTTAATAATTTTCTACAGCAACTGCAGAGATCTAATTTTTTATGTTAAACGCATAGTTGTATGGTCAATTGAAATGACCAGATTAGTTTGGTTTGCATCTGGCCCTATATTTTAGAATGCTATGACTTCAAATTTGAGGTTTCGGAGGCTTCATTTTCCGTTAACAATTGTTTACAAACTTTGATGGACAGTAATGATCAGTGGGTGTGTTTTGGTTACTTTCTTTTATGCTGAAAATAGTAAGGTACATCTAAACTTTAGACTTACATCAAAGTTTACTTGATTCTAGGGCTATTTGAAATTTTGTGATAATTTGATTCCATCAAGTGAAATTTCCGTTAGCAGTTTTGAAGCCTCCGAAACAAAGTGTTTAGTCAAATAATATGAATATAGATAAGAGAAGTGACCTAATCTATATGTCAAAATGTAGGATATGGGGCCCTAACCTAATAGACCAAAAATAGTTAAGATCCGCCAAACTCTCTGAAAATAGGAGACAATACAAATTTTCCGTTAACACGTGAAGCCTCCGAGACGCATTGAAGCCTCCGAAACAGCAAAAACATCTAATTTGACATTTCTGATAAATTCTTTGAGTGTCTGCCCCAAATTATGCCATGAAATCATCAACAGACATGGACAGACAACAAAAATGATAAAAACATTATGATACTGCAATAATTTTTTGAGCTAATGCACTTTATAGAGAAAAAGTGGTTTCGGAGGCTTCAAACGGATGTTAACACTGCATTTTTGTGATTTTCTCTGGACAAAATCAAATTAGATTTATTGTTCACCCACCCAATGATTGCTTATGACATATCTAAAGATATTTAATCACATTCAGTTTTCTGGCTGCTTTGTTTACTCACCAATATAGATTTACTATACAATTTACCTATTTTTCTTAAACATTGCAGCCGTGTCACACATAACTCACCTTTTCATTCAGCAATAAAATATGAGCAGATGAGGATGTTGCCCTCCAAATATGTTTAAACAGTGTATATCAACCAAAAAAGACACAATTTATCCATCACTTTCTACATAACATACATGATTTTCATAAAAACATAAGGCATACCAAATTAATTTTCCTGATGTTTCGGAGGCTTCATTTTATGTTAACAGCATGTAAATGGAATGTTTTGATTACAATTGTGTAATTCTAAGTCTATCAAATAACTGTTTGGACTGAATGAGACATAATGATTCCTCAAGCAAGGTGTAGATAGTTGTTTAAATGTATGAAAAGCATTTATTTTGTAGGTTTCCTTTTGAAACAATGGAACAGGCTAGATATTGTGAGTAATGAAAGTGACTTCCAGCTTGCGTGCATGCCCACATCATGCAACAGTAGTGCAACAAAGCAAGTAGTTGTGGATACATCAATGTTCTTAAGTTGGATAACTCATTTTTACTCTTGAGAGAAGTTGAAGTGTTGTGACCATATTTGTATCACTCTTTTGACTGGTTACACTTTGATGATGAAGACCAAACAATTACTTGATTATTTAGTGTTAATACACTTTTTTTTTTTTAAGAACTGAACACTATTCCTGTCCTGAAGATTCAAGGACTTTAATAGATGGTTATTCAAGAGGGAAGCATGCACTTAACTAAGAAATATATTACTTTTGAATTTAAGGTTCTATCTTTTATGCATGATCAAGAGCAAATGGTGGAAAATATTTTTTGGATTTTTACACTTTCGACTCACTATCATCTGAGTGTAATAGTTTCGAAACACAGTCTTTTACATGTCCATTTATAACCCATTGACAAATCCATTCCATTGTTACTCACATGGCATTTGTTTTTGCCATACTAAAATCTTGACTTTTTTAGCTTTCCATTTCTTAACAAGTTCTTTGGCTTTCATTTCCAATACTTATTTGGAGGAAAGTAATTAATCAATAAATTTGTAAGTGGATTTGAAAATAGCTAACGTCTTGCAGATTATCATTTCTGTGGTGTGACTGGGATCACAGGGTACTGTTTTGGAATTTTGACATTTGATTGCTTCATTCAGACAGGTTTTCATGTCAGTCTGTATGTCAGATCTAATGCATGCTAGGTGCAACACAATCTTGATACTACAGTATACCCTATTTTCCATACTTTATCATGCTGGCATGGACCACTTGACTATTTTTGATTAAACAAAATGTAACTTGTGTTACGAAACATCTCTTTGCATACAAGTGTGAGACTCTATGACATGTTTGCGGATGTAGTTCTCAGCGCAGTAAATGGACAGTAATGGTTGGGATAGGATTGTTTATAAATGACATATAGACCTCTACTTATAAATAGCCTGTTGTCATGGGGTACATGTACATGTAGTTTACATGGATGGGTGACTGGAGAAGTTATGTTCATGAAGAACAATATTGAAATGATTGAAATCTTTATAATCTGTTTAGTCCTGGCTTTTCTGGAAAAAGTTACAAGCCCCTAACTATTTTGAAATTCAAAGGGTTAAAACTGTAGTCTGTGGGTTTATGTACTATTTAAAACAAACTTGTGGGTTTCTAACAAACTTAGATATTTAAACACATTTGCTGCTTTTTAATTTTTTGCTAAAAAGGTTGTCATTTTTAGAAACAGTAAAAGTTCTGTTAGCAATTTCTCAATGTGTACCTTCAAATACAGGCCTCCTAGCTGTCACAGGAGTCACACAAATTGGAATTTTATAGAAATAACTATAAAAAAAGAAGCCTTTGAAGAATTAGTAAATTAAAAATTAAATTATATGAAACAGGGGTGACTTGTATACCACATAAAAAGAAAGTAAAATTCTACACGTAACTATCATATATTATAGGGAACTGTACATTTGGTCAACATTTTTTAAACATAAATTCAAATTCATACACAGTCATGGGTAGGGTATGTACATTTATCTTTTCAACAGGCGATTCAAAAAGATGAATGGGATCTTGACCATTTCAATTTCTATTGAGCTCCATGATAATATCACCAATATATTGATTATTGACAGTTTGATGATGACCCTTACATGGAATGGCTGATCGGTGTTTAAGATTGCTGTTCTATGACCATGATCACTGCATTTGATAGCTATAGTAGGGGATATCAGGCATGGTCCATATGCAAAAGAATGTTTATAAGCCCTTTTTCCCCTTTCTATATTTTACAATGCTATGTTGTAATCTAACCGTCATGCCATCACATAGTCTATTTTCTATCCCTTTCTCATCAACAGTTGAAATTGATTTCACATAAAAACAATTATGATGGGTGGTTTATGTACATCCCACAAACTGCACTTATAAAGCAAGCAAGCATAATCTTTGCATTAAGTCTAGCTACAGTTCTAACTCATTGAAAGTAATTCTTACTGCATTATGATGAAAAGTTTGACAAATGCATACAGCTGTACGTGTGTAGCCTAATCATGTTCTGCATTGCCAAAGTCATGCATATGCAAATACAGTGTATGTATACAGACACTGTACAACTGAGCATAAAGATCTCATAAGATCTCATAAAGTCTCTTAACATATATGTTGGAAAGTCTTTTTTCTGCATACAAATAAATACTATTTTACATGTTACAACATTGTTAGTTGTGTATTTGGAAACAATCAGCTGCATTAATGTACTTCATATCACCTTAAAATGGACTGTTTTTGCATGTTAACAGTTATGATGAAGCCTCCGAAACATGCATTGCTGCTAACTTTAAGCCGCAAAAAAAAAAAAAAGATGTTCCTAATCAGTGTAATTTTATTGCTACTGTTGCAGTTCCCTTTAGAATCATATTGCCTCATGTAATGTCATAAATTTGAACTTAGCATTGCTCAAAGTGTACACAGTTTGTTATTCACTTTTGTGGAAGCCAATTTCCTTTAATATAATAATAAGTGTGAAGGGTAAGCATTACGCACTGCCATAAAATGTATCTGTATACTGTTATTCACATTTTATTGATGCCCTGTCGCTATTCTAGCATGTAGTGATAGTTGCTTACTGTAGTTTTATTATTTTAAGTGAATACAAGACTAGAACTTTGTGTTAGCAGTTTTGAAGCCTCCGAAACACACTAGTTTGTTAACTGAAGCCTCCGAAACTCACAAGTCTGAAAATTTCAACTTTGTCAAAAATAATCGAATTTCTTTGGGATTTTGGTTGATAAATGTTTGTTACCAAGAGATAATTTAGGGCTATGTTTAGAGTGGCTCTTTCTTCTAGAACATTCTTTTAACTTAAAAATAGTTTGTCAGGTACCATTTTTACCTTGGAATTTGAAGTTCACATCCAAATAATTGCAAGAGCGAATATCTGTTGGGCGAAAAGTGTTTTGATATTTCAAATACATGTTCACAGCAAATGAAAAGTTGCATTACATCCACCATTTATCTTCATTTGGTTGCTGTGGGTGACCAAAACATCCTTGTTGTTTTTACCTAAATTTATCTAAAATTCCATAATAGTCACTTCATTTTTCATATTTAGCCAAAGAATTAAGCTCTGGAATGACAAAATATTGAAAATATAGACATTCCTATATAAAATAAAGGCAAGATAAAAATGGAAACACAACTTTAAGTTTTGACCCTTGCCACATCAAAGTTACACCCTTTACTGTGAAACTGACCATATTTTCTAAAAACTGGAACGAAGAAATGACGTAAGTTGGCTGAATTCGTAATTTCCATGAGTTTGTGAATAAGTGGTGTTGTTTTTAGCCGAAATTTCATTCTATGAGTACGGAATTCAAAGCCACAAAGAAAAGCGTCCGGTAATAGGATGTTCCACCCTACGTAGAGTGTAAAAGTAAGCTTTTTGCTGGTGAAATACATAACTTATGGAGCCGTAAAAATTTGGGGTTGTCTTCCAACGTTCAGTGACAGCACTCTTTCAACTCGGGGTGCTCCCACAGTACAACTGTGTACAAGGAGCACCCAGGGGTTAATTTACAATATGCGTGGGCGCGACATTTAACATTAGGAATATCCGGATGGCTGCCACTGTCACATTGTGGTGTTTGAATGTGAAAACACAAAATGGATTAGGGCCTACACGTACTGTCTTTCACTCCCTGCCAGAGACTCCAACCCCAAGCGCCTTCTGATCTGGAGATTCTCCCGCCCGAAACCCCTAGCAAACGGGAGACTCCAAATTGATGTGTGTGAAGCGTGAAGTTCCTAGGGTTCTAGATGTTCTCTGGTGCTATGTAAGGCTTATTTTTTCAACATACGATAGTAATAAGTAAGAAATCCTTTCCACCAGGAGACACAGAGCCAGGGCGGGAGAAAACAAATCTCAAACGGGAGAACGGGAGATTTTGCAAAAATGGGCT